>NC_057812.1:227763919-228008437 GCF_018294505.1 Triticum aestivum | reverse complement strand
GGCTTGGCGTTGCTCTGGTTGTCTTGTGGCTTTGCTTCCTTCCTCTGCCTCACTAGGTGTGGCCGCAGGCGCGGCTTCAACTGCCCACACACAAGTAAAGGGGTACAAAATAGTACCCCCTCCTTTTGTGCACCTACAGCAGCCCCTGGGCCTGGGCCATACATAAGTGCGACGCGTTGTTGGGCTAGGCCCAAAACGGTGCGCGGGCATGCGGGGCCGAGTTGTACCGCAGTAACTCCCTCGCCCGTCACACTTCCCCACGACCCGCGTTGAATGCGCGACATGGGGGTCGTGCGTGACGTGGGGGTCATGCATGGGGCCCTTGCTGTCCTCATGCATCACATCGTAGTAAATGATAAAGGGGCGGCCCGCGCCTTCCCCATAAAAGGGAGGAAAGCTCAGGGGCGCGACTCATTTACTAGGTGGACACGGGTCGCGGCCTTCAAGGTGCCCGTGCCCCACGGTCATGGGGTGGAATGCCGTCGCTTCAGTCGTCCTCTTGATTTTGGTTTGCTTTCCACGTGTCCTCCATGCCCCGAGGAGGGTAGGTGGCGGATGCGGAGGGCACATGCCATAATGTGGAGGCGGGAAAATGGGTCGTTGCTGATTGGAGCAGCGGGTCAGTTCCGATTCCCTGCGCCCCTTGGCGGCTAGATTGGTCGAGCGAGGTGGATGAGCCTCAGCCCCGCCTCTTTATAAGAAGAAGGGGAGGGGGACGGCGTCCTTCGATCCTTCAGCGCTCATCTCCTCCGCCTCGACTCCTTTCTTCTCTTCGTCATGGCGAGAGGGCGTGCTGGTGCTTCGATGGCGGCGACGAGGGCCTCCACTCGACAGCGTGCCTTCCTTCCCAAGAGCCCATGGCGGCGGAGTTGGCCGTGAGAGGAAGAGGGAGGGGGCGAGGCCGAGGGCACTGTGGTGCTCGGGGAGGAGGAGGACGGGGTGGCGCACCGGCTTCGCCTCCGCCTGCGGCCCCTCCTCCAATGGAGGGCCACGTCGGAAACCAGCCCCGCGAGTTCTATGTCAGGCTGCGCGGGCCAGTGCGCGGCCATCTTCATCTCCCCACTCTGTTTGCTCGGGAGATGGAGCTTGACCCGCCTCAGGCCTTGAGGCTGCATATAAGGGGCTGCGGGAATGGCAACATGTGGGTCGACGTCGACTTCCCAGCCCCTCATGTTATGTATCTCCGCCGGGGATGGAAGACCTTCGCCCGTGCCCATAGCTTGTCGGAGGGGCTTGTCCTCCAATTCAAATTGATGGAGGACGGCCTGCTCTCCATCAAGGTCTTCGGGCTCTTGGGAACTCGCTGTATTGCGGAAAACTCCTTTGACGGCGAACCCTCCTCCTCGAGCGGGAGTGATGAGGAGGGCAACGACAGCGACGACGAGGGCATCAAGTGGGAGGACGTCGACTCCGACTGACCGCGCCGCCCCCCTCCCTCAGCTCCGCGCCCTGCCGAGGGTCTTCCTCGTCAAGCTCTCCATCGGAGCGTTCCCCGCCGCTCCCTTTTTGCCTTCACCTGCCGCACCTGGGAGGAAAGGGGCAAGAACGGAGATCACGTGGAACCTATCTTTCTTTTTAAATTGTAGGCACTCGCCAAATATTAATTACTATATAATGTAATCTCTCGAGCCCATGCTTGTATCCTGTAACCTTTGTACTTGCATCATCATATTAATGAAAAAGTCTAGTCCTGTCGGTAACTCGTGCACGTGTATGTTGGTGCGGAGGTGAAATGCCTCCTTAGTGTAAATAAACGAGTCATTCCGGAAAGCCACCTTGCCGGTGCCCCTTGCGCCTGCCGGAGAATCACATCTGTCGGGTTATAGACAAAGGGCCTAGCCCCCCGTCCACATCTTTTTGACAAGGGTCACCACGACCATTCTAACCAAAGCAGCGTTCGAGTCGGAAATGGGATCCCCCGAGTCCTTAAAGACGAGTGGCGAGGTTTTCTAATGCACAAGTCACAGGTTACGAATATGAATGGGCAAGAGGTAAACTTTATCTATTTGGTTTGTCGGGGATCGCCATGCCGGACGGTCTTCTTAACTTCTTGCCAAAGCCGGGTCCTTGGCGGGATCGCGTGTCCTTGCCATGGCTGGAAAGAAGTGAGGACAAAAGCACGGAACCTCGGTGGTTCGCTAACATTTTCTGGAATCAAAAAGAAGTACAATACCCTGGACAAGCATGCATATAGGTATATACACAAACATGGAAATCAACAAGAAACTTATACATACTAAGGGATTCCTTTTCCCTGACTGCGCACAGGGTCTGCGCCTGGCTCCGTACATAGGGTTACATGCCTCGGCGCCAAGGCTAGTACGAAACAGGGGTTGCCGGGGCTCCCGGCAACCGCGCCTTAGGGGTAAAACTTGCGAAGATGTTCAATATTCCAGGAGTTGCTCACCGGAATGTCATCTTCGGTCTCCAGGTAGACTGTGCCAGGCCTGGTGACTCGTATTACCCGATAAGGGCCTTCCCACTTCGGTGTCAACTTGTTTGGATTCTTGGGGGATTGGACCCGCCGAAGAACAAGGTCGCCTTCCTCAAGGCTTCGGGCGTGAAACTTGCGGCTATGATAGTGATGCAAGACTTGTGATGTCGAGAGGTTCGCACAGCAGCCCGAAGACGATCTTCCTCAAGGAGCGTTGCATCATCTTGGCGCAACTGCTTTTGCTCAAGCTCATCATAAGCGAGCACTCGAGGTGTGATACGTCTCCGACGTATCTATAATTTTTGATTGCTCCATGCTATTATATAATCTATTTTGGATGTTAATGGGCTTTATTTTACACTTTTATATCATTTTTGGGACTAACCTATTAACCGGAGGCCCAGCCCAAAATGTTGTTTTATTGCCTATTTCTGTGTTTCGAAGAAAAGGAATATCAAACAGAATGAAACCTTCGGGAGAGTTATTTTTGGAACGGAAGCAATCCGGGAGACTTGGAGTAGACGTCAGGGAAGCTTCGAGGTGGCCATGAGGCAGGGAGGTGCTCCTGCCCCCTGGGTGTGCCCCCACCCTCATGGGCCCCTCGTGGCTCCCCTGACCGACTTCTTTCGCCTATATATGTCCATATACCCTAAAAACATCGAAGAACAGAATAGATCGGGAGTTCCGCCGCCAGAAGCCTCTGTAGCCACCGAAAACCAATCTAGACCCATTCTGGCACCCTGCTGGAGGGGGAATCCCTCTCCGGTGGCCATCTTCATCATCCCGGCGCTCTCCATGATGAGGAGGGAGTAGTTCACCCTCGGGGCTGAGGGTATGTACCAGTAGTTATGTGTTCGATCTCTCTCTCTCTCTCTCGTGTTCTTGAGGTGGTACGATCTTGATGTATCGCGAGCTTCGCTATTATAGTTGGATCTTATGATGTTTCTCCCCCTCTACTCTTATGATGAATTGAGTTTTCCCTTTGAAGTTTTCTTATCGGATTGAGTCTTTAAGGATTTTAGAACACTTGATGTATGTCTTGCATGTGCTTATCTTTGGTGACAATGGGATATCACATGATCCACTCGATGTATGTTTTGGTGATCAACTTGCGAGTTCTGTGAACTTGTGCATAGGGGTTGGCACATGTTTTCATCTTGACTCTCCGGTAGAAACTTTCGGGCACTCTTTGAAGTTCTTTGTGTTGGTTGAATAGATGAATCTGAGATTGTGGGATGCATATCATATAATCATACCCACGGATACTTGAGGTGACATTGGACTATCTAGGTGACATTAGGGTTTTGGTTGATTTGTGTCTTAAGGTGTTATTCTAGTATGAACTCTATGATAGATTGAACGGAAAGAATAGCTTTGTGTTATTTTACTACGGACTCTTGAATAGATCGATCAGAAAGGATAACTTTGAGGTGGTTTCGTACCCTAGCATAATCTCTTCGTTTGTTCTCCGCTATTAGTGACTTTGGAGTGACTCTTTGTTGCATGTTGAGGGATAGTTATATGATCCAATTATGTTATTATTGTTGAGAGAACTTGCACTAGTGAAAGTATGAACCCTAGGCCTTGTTTCCTAGCATTGCAATACCATTTGTGCTCACTTTTATCATTAGTTACCTTGCTGTTTTTATATTTTCAGATTACAAAAACCTATATCTACCTTCTATATTGCACTTGTATCACTATCTCTTCGCCGAACTAGTGCACCTATACAATTTACCATTGTACTGGGTGTGTTGGGGACACAAGAGACTCTTTGTTATTTGGTTGCAGGGTTGCTTGAGAGAAACCATATTCATCCTATGCCTCCCATGGATTGATAAACCTTAGTTCATCCACTTGAGGGAAATTTGCTACTGTCCTACAAACCTCTGCACTTGGAGGCCCAACAACGTCTACAAGAAGAAGGTTGTGTAGTAGACATCAAGCTCTTTTCTGGCGCCGTTGCCGGGGAGGTTAGCGCTTGAAGTTATATCTTTAGATCTTGCAACCGAATCTTTTTGTTTCTTGTTTTATCACTAGTTTAGTCTATAAAAGAAAATTACAAAAAAATGGAACTGAGTTTGCCTCATACGCTTCATCTTTTTAATATCTTTCCTGAGAATGATGGAAAGGAAAATTGTGCTCAAATGCTAGAAGAAGAAGTCTATAAAATGTTTGGCACTAAATATTTGAATGATGAGCATGATTGCAATGTTGTTAGTATGAATTCCTTGAATATCCATGATGCTAATGATATTCAAAGCCACAAGCTTGGGGATGCTATGTTTGAAGAAGATGATATTTTTTGTCTCCCAAGTTTTGATGAGCAAATTTATTATGATGATAGCATGCCTCCTATTTATGATGATTATATTGATGAAAGTGGGCTTGGAAGAGTTTCAACTTTAGGAAGTGATGATCCCACTATTTTGGAGGATGTTGAACCTTATTGTTATAATTATGAAAGTGGATTTGGAGAGGTCATGACTTTATTTAGTGATGAATCCACTATTTCGGAAGAGGTTCCAATTGATTATGAGAACAAAGTTGCTATCTATGATGATTATTGTGATGACTTGTATGCTATAAAGTATAATGATATCCATGAAACTTGTCATCATGATTTTAACTTTCAATTGGATTATGCCTCACATGATAGTTATTTTGTTGAGCTTGCTCCCACTACTATTCATGAGAAGAAATTTGCTTATGTGGAGAGTAATAAAAATTCTATGCTTGTAGATCATGAAAATAATGCTTTATGTGCAGGTTATATTGTTGAATTCATTCATGATGCTACTGAAAATTAATATTAGGGAGGAACACATGCTTGTAGGAATTGTAATAATATCAAGTTTCCTCTCTGTGTGTTGAAAATCTTGAAGATTTGCTTGTTTTACCTTCCTATGCAAGTTGATTCTTGTTCCAACAAGTTGTTTGCTCACAAAATCCCTATGCATAGGAAGTGGGTTAGACTTAAATGTTCTAGTCATATTCTTCATGATGCTCTCTTTATGTTTCAATTCTTATCTTTTATGTGAGCATCATTGAAATCATCATGCCTAGCTAGGGGCGTTAAACGATAGCGCTTGTTGGGAGGCAACCCAATTTTATTTTTGTTCCTTGATTTTTGCTCCTGTTTAGAAATAAATAATCTATATAGCCTCTGTTTATATGTGGTTTTATGCTTTTAATTAGTGTTTGTGCCAAGCAGAATCTTTGGGAAGACTTGGGGAAAGTCTTTGCGATCTTGCTGTAAAAAACAGAAACTTTAGCGCTCACGAGATTTACTGCCATTTTTTAATGGAGAGTGCTATTTAGTTAATTATTTTTGCAGATGATTAATAGATAAATTCCTCACGTCCAGAAATATATTTTAGAATTTTTGGGTTCCAGAAGTATACGTTTGATCCAGATTACTACAGACTGTTCTGTTTTTGACAGATTCTGTTTTCTATGTGTTGTTTATTTATTTTGATGAATCTATGAGTAGTATCGGAGGGTATGAACCATAGAGAAGTTGAGATACAGTAGATATTACACCAATATAAATAAATAATAAGTTCATTATGGTACCTTGAAGTGGTGATTTATTTTCTTATACTAACGGAGCTTACGAGTTTTCTGTTAAGTTTTGTGTTGTGAAGTTTTCAAGTTTTGGGTAAAGATTTGATGGATTATGGAACAAGGAGTGGCAAGTACCTAAGCTTGCGGATTCTCAAGGCACCCAAGGTAAAATCCAAGGACACTAAAAAGCCTAAGCTTCCGGGGCATCCCCTCTTTCGTCTTCGTTCATCGGTAACTTTACTTGGAGCTATATTTTTATTCGCCACATGATATGTGTTTTGCTTGGAGCGTCATTTTATTTTATTTTTCTTGCTGTTTGAATAAAATACCAAGATCTGAAATTCTTAAATGTTAGAGAGTCTTCACATAGTTGCATAATTATTCAACTACTCATTGATCTTCACTTATATCTTTCGGAGTAGTTTGTCATTTGCTCTAGTGCTTCACTTATATCTTTTTAGAGCACGATGGTAGTTTTATTTTGATAGAAATTATTGATCTCTCATGCTTCACTTATATCATTTGAGATTCCTTTAGAACAACATGGCAATAATAAAAACTTTCATATAAGTGCATTGAATACTAAGAGAAGTTTGATATTTGAAGATTGTTTTGAGATATGTAGATGGTGATATTAGAGTCATGCTAGTTGAGTAGTTGTGAATTTGAGAAATACTTGTGTTGAAGTTTGTGATTCCCGTAGCATGCACGTATGGTGAACCGTTATGTGATAAAGTCAGAGCATGATTTATTTATTGATTGCCTTCCTTATGAGTGGTGGTCGGGGACAAGCGATGGTCTTTTCCTACTAATCTATCCCCCTAGGAGCATGCGCGTAGTACTTTGTTTCAATAACTAATAGATTTTTGCAATAAGTACATGAGTTCTTTATGACACATGTTGAGTCCATGGATTATACGCACCCTCATCCTTCCACCATTGCTAGCCTCTCTAATACCGCACACTTTTCGCCGGTATCATACACCCACCATATACCTTCCTCAAAACAGCCATCATACCTACCTACCATGGCATTTCCATGGCTATTACGAGATATATTGCCATGCAACTTACCACCGTTTCGTTTACCATGACATGCTTCATCATTATCATAATTGCTTTGTGTGATCATGTAGTTGACATCGTATTTGTGGCAAAGCCATCGTTCATAATTTTTTATACATGTCACTCATTAGTCATTGCACATCCCGGTACACCGCTGGAGGCATTCATATAGAGTCATATTTTGTTCTAAGTATCCAGTTGTAATTCTTGAGTCATAAGTAAATAAAAGTGTGATGATCATCACTATTAGAGCATTGTCCCAGTGAGGAAAGGATGATGGAGACTATGATTCCCCCACAAGTCGGGATGAGACTCCGGACGAAAAAAGGAGAAAAAAGAGGCCATAAAAAGAGAAGGCCCAAAAAAACAAAAAAAACAAAAAATGAGAGAAAAAGAGAGAAGGGGCAATGCTATTATCCTTTTACCACACTTGTGCTTCAAAGTAGCACCATGATCTTCATGATAAAGAGTCTCCTATGTTGTCACTTTCATATACTAGTGGGAATTTTTCATTATAGAACTTGGGTATATTCCAATGATGGGCTTCCTCAAAATGCCCTATGTCTTTGTGAGCAAGCAATTTGGATGCACACCCACATAGTTCCTTTTGTTGAGCTTCCATACACTTATAGCTCTAGTGCATCCCTTGCATTGCAATCCCTACTCACTCACATTGATATCTATTGATGGGCATCTCCATAGCCCGTTGATACGCCTAGTTGATGTGAGACTATATTCTCCTTTTTGTCTTCTCCACAACCACCATTCAATTCCACCTATAGTTCTATGTCCATGGCTCGCGCTCATGTATTGCGTGAAGATTGAAAAAGTTTGAGAACATCAAAAGTATGAAACAATTGCTTGGCCTGTCATCGGGGTTGTGCATGATTTAAATATTTTGTGTGATGAAGATAGAGCATAGCCAGACTATATGATTTTGTATGGATAGCTTTCTTTGGCCATGTTATTTTGAGAAGACATGATTACTTTGTTAGTATGCTTGAAGTATTATTATTTTTATGTCAATATTAATCTTTTGTCTTGAATCTTATGGATCTGAATATTCATGCCACAAAATTACTTGGATAAATATGTTAGGTAGCATTCCACATCAAAAATTCTGTTTTTATCATTTACCTAGTCGAGGACAAGCAGGAATTAAGCTTGGGGATGCTTGATACGTCTCCAACGTATCTATAATTTTTTATTGCTCCATGCTATTATATTATCTATTTTGGATGTTAATGGGCTTTATTTTACACTTTTATATCATTTTTGGGACTAACCTATTAACTGGAGGCCCAGCCCAAAATGCTGTTTTATTGCCTATTTCAGTGTTTCGAAGAAAAGGAATATCAAACGGAGTCCAAACGGAATGAAACCTTCAGGAGAGTTATTTTTGGAATGGAAGCAATCCAAGAGACTTGGAGTAGACGTCAGGGAAGCTTCGAGGTGGCCACGAGGCAGGGAGGCGCGCCTGCCCCCTGGGCGCGCCCCCACCCTCATGGGCCCCTCGTGGCTCCCTGACCGACTTCTTTCGCCTATATATGTCCATATACCCTAAAAACATCGAAGAACATAATAGATCGGGAGTTCCGCCACCAGAAGCCTCCGTAGCCACCGAAAACCAATCTAGACCCGTTCCGGCACCCTGCCGGAGGGGTAACCCCTCTCCAGTGGCCATCTTCATCATCCTGGCGCTCTCCATGACGAGGAGGGAGTAGTTCACCCTCGGGGCTGAGGGTATGTACTAGTAGCTATGTGTTTGATCTCTCTCTCATGTTCTTGAGGTGGTACGATCTTGATGTATCACAAGCTTTGCTATTATAATTGGATCTTATGATGTTTCTCCCCCTCTACTCTCTTGTGATGAATTGAGTTTTCCCTTTGAAGTTATCTTATCGGACTGAGCCTTTAAGGATTTCAGAACACTTGATGTATGTCTTACATGTGCTTATTTGTGGTGACAATAGGATATCACGTGATCCACTTGATGTATGTTTTGGTGATCAACTTGCGAGTTCCGTGAGCTTATGCATAGGGGTTGGCACACGTTTTCATATTGACTCTCCGGTAGAAACTTTGGGACACTCTTTGAAGTTCTTTGTGTTGGTTGAATAGATGAATCTGAGATTGTGTGATGCATATCGTATAATCATACCCACGGATACTTGAGGCGACACTGGAGTATCTAGGTGACATTAGGGTTTTGGTTGATTTGTGTATTAAGGTGTTATTCTAGTACGAACTCTATGATAGATTGAACAGAAAGAATAGCTTTATGTTATTTTACTACAGACTCTTGAATAGATCAATCAGAAAGGATAACTTTGAGGTGGTTTCGTACCCTACCATAATCTCTTCGTTTGTTCTCCGCTATTAGTGACTTTAGAGTGACTATTTGTTGCATGTTGAGGGATAGTTATATGATCCAATTATGTTATTATTGTTAAGAGAACTTGCACTAGTGAAAGTATGAATCCTAGGCCTTATTTCCTAGCATTGCAATACCATTTGTGCTCACTTTTATCATTAGTTACCTTGCTTTTTTTATATTTTCAGATTACAAAAACCTATATCTACCTTCTATATTGCACTTGTATCACTATCTCTTCGTCGAACTAGTGCACGTATACAATTTACCATTGTATTGGGTGTGTTGGGGACACAAGAGACTCTTTGTTATTTGGTTGCAGGGTTGCTTGAGAGAGACCATCTTCATCCTACGCCTCCCACGGATTGATAAACCTTAGGTCATCCACTTGAGGGAAATTTGCTACTGTCCTACAAACCTCTGCACTTGGAGGCCCAACAACATCTACAAGAAGAAGGTTGTGTAGTAGACATCAAGGTGACCCGTATATGAGTTCAGTGGGTTGAACTGCTTCTGCCCCATATACCAGGGCAAAGGGTGTCTGGCCGGTGGCTCGATTTGGTGTCATCCTGATTGACCAAGGAACCATTGGCAACTCATCAATCCAGCACCTTCCGCACTTGTGTAGCTTGTCAAAAGTCCTGGTCTTGAGGCCCCGCAACACTTCCGAATTCGCCCTCTCAGCCTGGCCGTTACTTCTGGGATGGGCAATAGAAGCAAAATAGACCTTGCTGTCGAGGTCTTGAATGTACTGCATGAAGGTGCGGCTCGTGAACTGCGTGCCATTGTCGGTGATGACTCTGTTCGGCACACCGAAACGGCAGACCAGTCCCTTGAAGAACTTGACGGCTGACTGTGTTGTCACCTTTCTCACTGGTTCCACTTTCGGCCACTTTGTGAACTTGTCGATCGCGACATACAAGTACTCAAAGCCCCCGGCAGCACGGGGAAAGGGGTCCAGTATGTCGAGCCCCCAGACCGAAAATGGCCAGGAAAGAGGGATTATCTGAAGAGCTTGGGCGGGTTGATGAAGCTTCTTTGAATGGAACTGGCACGCTTCACACTTGGTTACTAGCGCAGTTGCATCCTAGAGGGCGGTGGCCCAGAAGAAACCTTGCCGGAACGCTTTGCCGGCAAGAGCCCTTGACCATATGTGGGAGCCACACATGCCTCCATGTATCTCTGCCAACAGCCTTAGTTCGTCCTCTCGAGGAATGCACTTTAATTTCACACCGTTCAGTCTTCTCCTATAGAGGGCATCATCCACGAACTGGTACATGCTGGATCGACAGGCTACTTTCTCTGCTTCTTCCTGCTCCTCGGGGAGCTCTCCTGTTTGTAGGAAACTGTCGACGTCCTAGGAACGGGGGTCCCCAGACTTTCCTGCCTACGACCCATGGCGTGGCTCCACCAGCGGCCCTATACGGCCCATCTTCATCGGCAAGCACTCAAGACCCTCGCGAGGGGCCAAGCCTCGCGAGGCGGACGATGCAAGACCTCCTAGGGGGCGGCCTCACCAGGCTGGCTCGCGAGGGGCGGAGAGATCAAGGCAAGGGGCACCTCGCGAGGTCCCCGTGATGCAAGCCATGACGACCAAGGCCAGGCGGGCGCCAGCGCTCGTAGTGTCCTTGTTTCCTCTTTGGTGCTAAAGAGGCACGCGCAGGCGCAGAGTCCTGAGGCGTCAAGCAAAGGTTTCCATATCGGTGCAACAAGACCAAGACCAGCAGGACGACAGGACGGAGGTCACCGTGGATCCCAGGACGGCGTCACCACCAGAGCCTTTGGCAGGCGAAGACCATCTTTTGTCAGGATAGCTTGTACTAGATGTCCCCCTTCAAACTGGCCGTTGTGGGATCCCTTCCCGCCTAATATTTGGGGAGAGGACCCGGGCCTCTAGAAATAGGACTAGCCACCACCTTAGAAGGGGGACAATCCTCTACCGCATCAACTCACCAAGCATAAGAGCACCTCTCCTCAGGAGGCTGTTCTTCCCTTGTAACTGTTCATCCTCAGCCCCAGAGGCAATCCACCACACCACACTAGAGTAGGGTATTACACCGCATCGGTGGCCCGAACCAGTATAAATCTCGTGTCCCTTGTTTCGCGGGTTCGACGCACTAAGGCTTGAGATTGCAGTGAGGGCGAGAGCTAGAGGGGGAGAGATCTTTGTGCGCACCCCAGTGTTCGAACCTCAAGGGTTTCGCCGGAACCCGAAATCCGACATTTGGCGTGCCAGGTTGGGGTGCGCTGAAGCTTTCCTTCCGCTGATCTGTCTCCCATCGCTCCACCGCATCCATGTCAAACGCACATTCAGCCCGTGCCGAGCGCCGGGCCGCCCTCGCCACCCGTGTCGCTCAGACAGCCCCTGTCGGCGGGCCTCCCCGTTGTTCTCCGTCTCCTGTTGCCAACATCGCTACCGGCCCGGTGGCAAACGAGCAGCAGGCATCCTCACTGCACCCCTTCGTGCGGTAGGACGGCCGCACCGCCACCCCGTCTTTGACTCCGGCCGGCTCATTGTCTCACGCTCGCCGCGCACCAACAGACGCGCAGGCCGTGCTGCTCATGGCACGCGAGCTCCTGCATTACCGCCCGGTTGACAACCTCTACGAGGACTGGCTGTACCGCATCGCTGAGCTCGTCAGCGCTGCTGGAGGCTCTCCCGCACCATCCCTCTCGCTCCCTCACTCACCTCCAGCTGCTGGCGATGTAGCTCACAGAGCGCCTCTGCCTCCTCCACATCAAGACGGCGCCCTCGCGCCGAGACGCACGGCTCACGGAGCGCCTCTGCCTCCTCCGCGTCAAGATAACATCCTCGCCCCAAGACGTGCGGTCCTGCGGCGTGATCCACTACGCCGTGTGCCCGCACACGAAGAAGGAAGCTGCCGGGAGGTTCCCCGACCGCAAGAAAACGCTCCAGCGCTCCTGGCGCCACTACAAGACCGTGTGCCGCCTGTGGCGGCGGTGCGCGGGCATCAAGGGCAGGCTCCACCCCTGTAGAAGGCCCCGGTAGCCACCGCAGGCTGTCGCGCCCTCGTTCCCGAGCTGCGTAGCGTCGTCTGGCCAGGCAAGTTCAAGCCGGATCTGCCTCCTCGCTACGACGGCACCCCCGACCATGCAGAGTTCCTGCAGCTCTACAAGCTGAGCATCGAGGCGGCCAACGGCGACGAAAAGGTCAAGGCGAACTGGTTTCCCATGGCTCTCAAGGATGGCGCTCGCTCGTGGCTCTTGAACCTGCCTCCGGGCTCGATCTCCTCCTGGGGTGAGATGCGCGACCGCTTCGTCGCCAACTTCCAGGGCACACGCGACCGACCTTCGGCCGCGGGTGACCTGCGCCACATCAAGCAACAGCCGGGAGAGACCCTGCAGAAGTACATCTAGCGCTTCAACAGCGTGCGTCTCAAGATCCCCAAGGTGACGGACAAGGCCATCATCTCAGCATCTTCCGATGGCGTCCGCGACATCAAGATGAAGGAGGAGCTCGCCATCCATGAAGAGTTGTGCACGACTTTGGAGCTTTTCAACATAGTAACCAATTGTGTAAGAGCTGAGGAGGGGCGTCTCTCCCTCCTCGAGCTCCCTGCTGCAGATCCAGAGGAGAAGAAGGCCAAGGTCAAGGACGTGAAGCACAAAGGAGTGGCCATACTCGCGGCAGAGCCAGACACAAAGCACGGCCGGGACCTCCCCGAGTCGTCCAAGGGCAGCCGCATGTTCTGCTCCTTCCATAACGTGCGCAGCCACAACACCAACGATTGTCAAGAGCTCAGAGCCATTCGAGATGGACGCTTTGGTCGATGCGCCGAGCGCAACGACCAGGGCTACGACCGATGAAGTGGGGAGGCGGAGGACGCTGGGATGACTGCGGGCCCCGCTAGGAGTGGCGCGACCAGCCTCGCGAGGACCGTTGGTAGGATCAGCCTCATGAGGGCGCCTGGAGGGACCAGCCCCGTGAGGACCGTCCTCAGGGCAATCCTGGTCTCCCTCCACTGCCACCTCCACCAAGGAGAAACGACGACCATCAATAGGACGGAGGGGCTGGGGGCTTCCAGGAGCCGCGCGCCATCGCTTGCATCTTGGGTGGTGCTCAGGCCCAGGCTTCCCAGTGCATCTTCAAGTAGTTCTCTCGCGAGGTGAATGCAGCCCTCCCTAAGCTCGAGGCTACGTGCCCGCTCAGATGGTCCAAGTACGCCATCACCTTCAGCTCGGCGGACCAGCTGAAATGCGCGGCAACCGCCGGCGTCCTCCCGATGCTCTGTTCAGCCATCATCAGCAATGTCCAAGTCGCCAAGACCCTCATCGACGACAACACAGGGCTCAGTGTCTTGTTCGTCGAGACGTTCGAAAGCCTTCAAGTGCCATACGATCAGCTTCAGCCCACCAAGCCTTTCTCAGGAGTGACTGACGGCTCGACCACTGATACGTCTCCAACGTATCTATAATTTTTGATTGCTCCATGCTATATTATCTATTGTTTTGGACATTATTGGGCTTTATTATCCACTTTTATATTATTTTTGGGACTAACCTATTAACCAGAGGCCCAGCCCAGAATTGCTATTTTTGCCTATTTTAGGGTTTCGAAGAAAAGGAATATCAAACGGAGTCCAAACGGAATGAAACCTTTGGGAACATGATTTTCTCACCGAATACAATTCAGGAGACTTGGACCCTACGTCAAGCCAGCTAACAGGAGGCCATGAGGCAGGGGGGCGCGCCTGCCCACCCCCCTAGGCGCGCCCTCCACCCTCGTGGCCCCCTGTTGCTCCACGGACGTACTTCTTCCTCCTATATATACCCACGTACCCCAAGCGATCAGATACGGAGCCAAAACCCTAATTCCACCACCGTAACTTTCTGTATCCACGAGATCCCATCTTGGGGCCTGTTCCGGAGCTCCGCCGGAGGGGGCATCGATCACGAAGGGCTTCTACATCAACACCATAGCCTCTTCGATGAAGTGTGAGTAGTTTACTTCAGACCTATGGGTCCATAGTTAGTAGCTAGATGGCTTCTTCTCTCTTTTTGGATCTCAATACAATGTTCTCCCCCTCTCTTGTGGAGATCTATTCGATGTAATCTTCTTTTTGCGGTGTGTTTGTTGAGGCCGATGAATTGTGGGTTTATGATCAAGTCTATTTATGAATAATATTTGAATCTTCTCTGAATTCTTTTAGGTATGATTGGTTATCTTTGCAAGTCTCTTCGAATTATCAGTTTGGTTTGGCCTACTAGATTGATCTTTCTTGCAACGGGAGAAGTGCTTAGCTTTGGGTTCAATCTTGCGGTGTCCTTTCCCGGTGACAGTAAGGGCAGCAAGGCACATATTGTATTGTTTCCATCGAGGATAACAAGATGGGGTTTTCTTCATATTGCATGAGTCTATCCCTCTACATCATGTCATCTTGCTTAAGGCGTTACTCTGTTTTAACTTAATACTCTAGATGCATGCTGGATAGCAGTCGATGAGTGGAGTAATAGTAGTAGATGCAGGCAGGAGTCGGTCTACTTGTCTCGGACATGATGCCTGTATACATGATCATACCTAGATATTCTCATAACTATGCTCAGTTCTGTCAATTGCTCAACAGTAATTTTTTCACCCACCGTAGAATACTTATGCTCTCGAGAGAAGCCACTAGTGAAACCTGTGGCCCCCGGGTCTATCTTTATCATATCAATCTCCTACTACTTAGTTATTTACTTTGCCTTTATTTTACTTTGCATCTTTATCATAAAAATACCAAAAATATTATGTTATCATATCTATCAGATCTCACTCTCGTAAGTGGCCCTATAGGGATTGACAACCCCAATTTGTGTTGGTTGCAAGGATTTATTTGTTTTGTGCAGGTACGAGGGACTCGCGCGTAGCTTCCTACTGGATTGATACCTTGGTTCTCAAAAACTAAGGGAAATACTTACGCTACTTTGCTGCATCATCCCTTCCTCTTCGGGGAAAACCAACGCAGTGCTAAAAGAGGTAGCAAGAAGGATTTCTGGCGCCGTTGCCGGGGAGGTCTACGCAAAAGTCAACATACCAAGTACCCATCACATACCCTTATCTCCCGCATTACATTATTTGCTATTTGCCTCTCGTTTTCCTCTCCCCCCAATTCACCCTTGCCATTTTATTCGCCCTCTCTCTCTCTATCCTCCCTCTCTATTTGCCCTTTTTTTGTCCGCTTGCTTTTTGTTTGCTTGTGTGTTAGTTTGCTTGCTTGTCACGATGGCTCAAGATAATACTAAATTGTGTGACTTCACCAATACCAACAACAATGATTTTATTAGCACTCCGATTGCTCCTCTTACCGATGCTAAATCTTGTGAAATTAATACTGCTTTGCTGAATCTTGTCATGAAAGATCCGTTCTCCGGCCTTCCTAGTGAAGATGCCACTACCCATCTAAATAGCTTCATTGATTTGTGTGACATGCAAAAGAAGAAAGATGTGGATAATGATATTGTAAAATTGAAGCTATTTCCTTTTTCGCTTAGAGATCGTGCTAAAGCTTGGTTTTCGTCTTTGCCTAAAAATAGTATTGATTCATGGAACAAGTGCAAAGATGCTTTTATCTCTAAGTATTTTCCTCCCGCTAAGATCATCTCTCTTAGAAACGATATTATGAACTTTAAGCAACTTGATCATGAACATGTTGCACAAGCTTGGGAGAGAATGAAATTAATGATACGTAATTGCCCTACTCATGGTTTAAATTTGTGGATGATTATACAAAAATTTTATGCCAGATTGAATTTTGCTTCTAGAAATCTTTTAGATTCGGCCGCGGGAGGCACTTTTATGGAAATCACTTTAGGAGAAGCTACTAAACTGCTAGATAATATTATGGTTAATTATTCTCAATGGCATACTAAAAGATCTACTAAAAAGGTGCATGCGATAGAAGAAATTAATGTTTTGAGTGGAAAGATGGATGAACTTATGAAATTATTTGCTAATAAGAGTGTTTCTTCTGATCCTAATGATATTCCCTTGTCTACTTTGATTGAGAATAATAATGAATCTATGGATGTGAATTTTGTTGGTAGGAACAATTTTGGTAACAACGCGTATAGAGGAAATTTCAATCCTAGGCCTTATCCTAGTAATCCCTATAATAATTATGGTAATTCCTACAACAACTGTTATGGAAATTATAATAAGATGCCCTCTGATTTTGATTCTAATATTAAAGAATTTATTACTTCGCAAAAGAATTTTAATGCTATGATTGAAAAAAAGTTGCTTAAGATTGATGATTTGGCTAGGAATGTTGATAGAATTGCTCTTGATGTTGATTCTTTGAAACTTAGATCTATTCCTCCTAAGCATGATATCAATGAGTCTCTCAAAGCCATGAGAACTTCCATTGATGAGTGCAAAGAAAGAACCGCTAGGATGCGTGCTAAGAAAGATGCCTTTATAAAAGCGTGTTCTTCTAATTCCTATGAAAATAATGATGAAGATCTAAAAGTTATTGTTGTGTCCCCTATTAAATCTTTTTCTTGCAATATGAATCTTGATAATGATGGGACTGAATATGATCCACCTTTACCTAGAAGGCGTTCCAAGAATGCTGAATCTTTTGATCTTGATGCTAAATTTGATAAAAGTGGGATTGAAGAAATTAAAACCCTAGATGTTGCTAAACCCACTATTATGGATTTCAAGGAATTTAACTATGAAAATTGCTCTTTGATTGATTGTATTTCCTTGTTGCAATCCATGCTAAATTCTCCTCATGCTTATAGTCAAAATAAAGTGTTTACTAAACATATCGTTGATGCCTTGATGCAATCTTATGAAGAAAAACTTGAATTGGAAGTTTCTATCCCTAGAAAACTTTATGATGAGTGGGAACCAACTATTAAAATTAAAATTAAAGATCATGAATGCTATGCTTTATGTGATTTGGGTGCTAGTGTTTCCACGATTCCAAAGACTTTGTGTGATTTGTTAGGTTTCCGTGATTTTGATGATTGCTCTCTAAACTTGCACCTTGCGGATTCCACTATTAAGAAACCTATGGGAAGAATTAATGATGTTCTTATTGTTGCAAATAGGAATTATGTGCCCGTAGATTTTATTGTTCTTGACATAGATTGCAATCCTTCATGTCCTATTATTCTTGGTAGACCTTTCCTTAGAACGATTGGTGCAATTATTGATATGAAGGAAGGAAATATTAGATTCCAATTTCCATTAAGGAAAGGCATGGAACACTTTCCTAGAAAGAAAATTAAATTACCTTATGAATCTATTATGAGAGCCACTTATGGATTTCCTACCAAAGATGGCGATACCTAGATCTATTCTTGCTTGTTATGCCTAGCTAGGGGCGTTAAACGATAGCGCTTGTTGGGAGGCAACCCAATTTTATTTTTATTCCTTGCTTTTTGCTCCTGCTTAGTAATAAATAAATTATTTAGCCTCTGTTTTGGTTGTGTTTTTTGTGTTTAATTAGTGTTTGTGCCAAGTAGAACCGTTGGGAAGACTTGGGGAAAGTCTTGTTGAACTTGCTGTAAAAAACAGAAACTTTAGCGCTCACGAGAACTGCTGTCATTTTTATTTGGAGAGTGATATTTAGTTAATTATTTTTGAAGATGATTAATAGATAAATTCCTCACGTCCAGCAATTTATTTTAGAATTTTTGGGGTTCCAGATCTTGCGCTAGCTACAGATTACTACAGACTGTTCTGTTTTTGACAGATTCTGTTTTTCGTGTGTTGTTTGCTTATTTTGATGAATCTATGGCTAGTAAAATAGTTTATAAACCATAGAGAAGTTGGAATACAGTAGGTATAAAACCCATATAAATAAATAATGAGTTCATTACAGTACCTTGAAGTGGTCTTTTGTTTTCTTTCGCTAACGGAGCTCACGAGTTTTCTACTTTAAGTTTTGTGTTGTGAAGTTTCAAGTTTTGGGTAAAGATTTGATGGATTATGGAACATGGAGTGACAAGAGCCTAAGCTTGGGGATTCCCATGTCACCCCCAAGATAATCTAAGGACACCTAAAATCCAAAGCTTGGGGATGCCCCGGAAGGCATCCCCTCTTTCGTCTACTTCTATCGGTAACTTTACTTGGAGCTATATTTTTATTTACCACATGATATGTGTTTTGCTTGGAGCGTCTTGTATGATTTGAGTCTTTGATTTTTAATTTACCACAATCATCCTTGCTGTACACACCTTTTGATAGAGCCATACATTATTTGGAATTTGTTAGAATACTCTATGTGCTTCGCTTATATCTTTTGAGTTATATAATTTTGCTCTAGTGCTTCACTTATATCGTTTAGAGCACGGTGGTGATTTGTTTTATAGAAACTATTGACCTCTCATGCTTCACTTAGATTATTTTGAGAGTCTTAAATAGCATGGTAATTTTCTTACAATCCTAATTTGCTTGGTATGCAAGATTAATAATAAAAATTCTCTTATGAGTGTGTTGAATACTATGATAAGTTTGATACTTGATAATTGTTTTGAGACATGGAGATGGTGATATTAAAGGCATGCTAGTTGAGTAGTTGTGAATTTGAGAAATACTTGTGTTGAAGTTTGTGATTCCCGTAGCATGCACGTATGGTGAACCGTTATGTGATGAAGTCGGAGCATGATTTATTTATTGATTGTCTTCCTTATGAGTGGCGGTCGGGGACGAGCGATGGTCTTTTCCTACCAATCTATCCCCCTAGGAGCATGCGTGTAATACTTTGCTTCGATAACTTGTAGATTTTTGCAATAAGTATATGAGTTCTTTATGACTAATGTTGAGTCCATGGATTATACGCACTCTCACCCTTCCACCTTTGCTAGCCTCTCTAATACCGTGCACCTTTCGCCGGTATCATACACCCACCATATACCTTCCTCAAAACAACCACCATACCTACCTATTATGGCATTTCTATAGCCATTCCGAGATATATTGCCATGCAACTTTCCACCGTTCCGTTTAAGACACACTCTATCATTGTCATATTGCTTAGCATGATCATGCAGTTGACATAGTATTTGTGGGAAAGCCACCGTTCATAATTATTTCATACTTGTCACTCATGCATCATTGCATATCCCGGTACACCGCCAGAGGCATTCATATAGAGTCATATTTTGTTCTAAGTATCGAGTTTTAATTGTTGAGTTGTAAGAAAAATAAAAGTGTGATGATCATCATTATTAGAGCATTGTCCCAAGTGAGGAAAGGATGATGGAGACTATGATTCCCCCACAAGTCGGGATGAGACTCCGGAAAAAAATAAAAAATAAAAAGAAAGAAAAGAGGCCATAAAAAAGAGAAAAGGCCCAAATAAAAAAAGAAAAAAGAAAAAAATTAGAGAAAAAGAGAGAAGGGACAATGTTACTATCGTTTTACCACACTTGTGTTTCAAAGTAGCACCATGATCTTCATAGTAGAGAGTCTCTCATGTTGTCACTTTCATATACTAGTGGGAATTTTTCATTATAGAACTTGGCTTGTATATTCGAATGATGGGCTTCCTCAAATTGCCCTAGGTCTTCATGAGCAAGCAAGTTGGATGCACACCCACTTAGTTTCTTTTTGAGCTTTCATATACTTATAGCTCTAGTGCATCCGTTGCATGGCAATCCCTACTCACTCACATTGATATCTATTGATGGGCATCTCCATAGCCCGTTGATACGTCTAGTTGATGTGAGACTATCTTCTCCCTTCTTGTCTTCTCCACAACCACCACTCTATTCCACCTATAGTGCTATATCCATGGCTCACGCTCATGTTTTGCGTGAAGATTGAAAAAGTTTTGAGAATGTCAAAAGTATGAAACAATTGCTTGGCTTGTCATCGGGGTTGTGCATGATTTAAATATTTTGTGTGGTGAAGATAGAGCATAGCCAGACTATATGATTTTGTAGGGATAACTTTCTTTAGCCATGTTATTTTGAGAAGACATAATTTCTTTGTTAGTATGCTTGAAGTATTATTATTTTCTATGTCAACATGAACTTTTGTCTTGAATCTTTCGGATCTGAATATTCATACCACAATTAAGAAGAATTACATTAAAATTATGCCAAGTAGCACTCCGCATCAAAAATTTCTGTTTTTATCATTTACCTACTCGAGGACGAGCAGGAATTAAGCTTGGGGATGCTTGATACGTCTCCAACGTATCTATAATTTTTGATTGCTCCATGCTATAATATCTACTGTTTTGGACATTATTGGGCTTTATTATCCACTTTTATATTATTTTTGGGACTAACCTATTAGCCGGAGGCCCGGCCCAGAATTGCTGTTTTTGCCTGTTTTAGGCTTTCGAAGAAAAGGAATATCAAACGGAGTCCAAACGGAATGAAACCTTCGGGAACGTGATTTTTTCACCGAATACAACTCAGGATACTTGGACCCTACGTCAAGCCAGCTAACAGGAGGCCACGAGGTAGGGGGCGCGCCTGCACCCCCCCCCCCCAGGCGCCCTCCACCCTCGTGGGCCCCCTGTAGCTCCACTGACGTACTTCTTCCTCCTATATATACCCACGTACCCCCAATAGATTAGATACGGAGCCAAAACCCTGATTCCACCACCGTAACTTTCTGTATCCATGAGATCCCATCGTGGGGCCTGTTCCGGAGCTTCGCCGGAGGGGGCATCGATCACGGAGGGCTTCTACGTCAAGACCATAGCCTCTTCGATGAAGTGTGAGTAGTTTACTTCAGACCTACGGGTCCATAGTTAGTAGCTAGATGGCTTCTTCTCTCTTTTGGGATCTCAATACAATGTTCTCCCCCTCTCTTGTGGAGATCTATTCGATGTAATCTTCTTTTCGCGGTGTGTTTGTTGAGACCGATGAATTGTGGGTTTATGATCAAGTCTATCTATGAATAATATTTGAATATTCTCTGAATTCTTTTATGTATGATTGGTTATCTTTGCAAGTCTCTTCAAATTATCAGTTTGGTTTGGCCTACTAGATTGATCTTTCTTGCAATGGGAGAAGTGCTTAGCTTTGGGTTCAATCTTGCGGTGTCCTTTCCCGGTGACAGTAAGGGCAGCAAGGCACGTATTGTATTGTTGCCATCGAGGATAACAAGATGGGGTTTTCTTCATATTGCATGAGTCTATCCCTCTACATCATGTCATCTTGCTTAAGGCGTCACTCTGTTTTAATTTAATACTCTAGATGCATGCTGGATAGCGGTCGATGAGTGGACTAATAGTAGTAGATGCAGGCAGGAGTCAGTCTACTTGTCTCAGACGTGATGCCTATATACATGATCATACCTAGATATTATCATAACTATGCTCAATTCTGTCAATTGCTCAACAGTAATTTGTTCACCCACCGTAGAATACTTATGTTCTCGAGAGAAGCCACTAGTGAAACCTATGGCACCCGGGTCTATCTTTATCATATCAATCTCCTACTACTTAGTTATTTACTTTGCTATTTTACTTTGCCTTTATTTTACTTTGCATCTTTATCATAAAAATACCAAAAATATTATGTTATCATATCTATCAGATCTCACTCTCGTAAGTGGCCCTATAGGGATTGACAACCCCTATTTTTGTTGGTTGTGAGGATTTATTTGTTTTGTGCAAGTACGAGGGACTCGCGCGTAGCCTCCTACTGGATTGATACCTTGGTTCTCAAAAACTGAGGGAAATACTTACGCTACTTTGCTGCATCATCCCTTCCTCTTCGGGGAAAACCAACGCAGTGCTAAAAGAGGCAGCAACCACCCCGATAGGGCAAGGTCGCCTCCCTGTCACCTTCGGTCAGCGCGACAACTACCACACCGAGCTCGTCGACTTTGACATCGCCCATATCCGTATGCCGTACAATGCCATCCTCGGGTACCCAGCTCTAGCCAAATTCATGGCAGTCACCCACCATGGCTACAACATCCTCAAGATGCCAGGAAGCGGCGGAATCATCACAGTCCCCTGCGAAGAAAGAGACATGGTGTGCTCCCTCTAGTGCGCCTTCCAAGATGCAGTAGTTGAAGACCCTGACAGCGTGTGTGCAGTACCCTCCTGAGGCCAACCCCAAGAAGAAGCAGCTACTCCACACTGGGCCTCAGGGGAGCGGCACCTCTAGCGGCGCCACCTCAGGATCGGTGCCCGCGCCTGGGGCGCCTCCCTCCCTCGCATAGGAAGGCATGCCCGGCGCCCTCCTCGGGTAGGGCTCAGGGGCTCTCTTCTGGAGGGCCTCAGACCTGGCCAACATCACGAGGGAGGTGCTCGAGCACCACGTGGAGGCGTGCTTCGCGACACGTTTCCCTCAGGAGGGCATTGGGCGAGGAGCGCCCGGTACTCAGGAGTTCATCGTCAAGACCACTCAGGAGCTTCAGGAAGCAAGGGCAATACGCGATGACCGCCGCCCACCTGGTGTAGCTCCCCACCCGGGCGAGGGTGGTGAGCTACGCATCTGCATCGGCATCCCAGGGGTCAACAGGGTCGTATCTCAGGAGCGCTTCTGGCCTTCGTGTGCTGGTCGGTGTGAGGGTCCACCTCACAGCTACGTGAGCATGCCGTTTGGCCTGCCGAGCGTAGAAGCCGCCTTCTAGCACAATCTACGGAGCATCTTGGCGACCCAGGAAGCCAGGCATCACGCGGTCCTGGCGGAGATGGAGACAGTCCTCAGGAGGCCACCTGTGCCCCCAGAGCCTCCCGAGGCTCAGGGTCTCGACGGCCCGTGAGGAGCGGCTTCTTCAGCACGCACCTTCAGCTACCCCAACGCTCCTTCGACAACAAAACCAGGTGACATTTTCCAAGTTCATTCAGCTGGGAGCGCCCCTCGGGCTGCATTATTCCCAAGTCGCATGGGCCTGTCCCTATGACATGTATCCGCTTGCATCTTTAGTTTACCCTGCTGGGGGCACCCCTCAGGCTGCATCTTCCCCAGGCCGCTCAGGTCCGACCCAGTGGCATGTATCGTTCTTGCATTTACCTAAGCTAGTTTGCTTTCCATGCATAAGCTACCTATCATCACTACCTGCTTGATTGCCGCCCACCACGGGAGCTGCGCGCCGATCGTCTTTCTTTAGGATCCTTCACATAAGAAGGCTAGGCACGGCGTTTGTGCTCAGGTCTGTCCCTGCAGCATCGATAAATCCAACATCTGAGCTCTATCTGGCGGGCCAGCCCCGTTCAAGTCACCTCCTGGGGTCGTTGGTGCTTGGCCTTCTCGTGCGATAACCTCAGGAGATTCGACCGACGCAGGTTGTCTAACCATCTCACAGGACCACCGCAGTCAACAAGAACCAAGACCAGGCGCAACCCGCCTTGAGGTAGGGCCTCGTGAGTCCTGTGCTGGCTCACGAGTGCCCAGACACACCTCGTCTAGCCCTCCCGTGCAAGCCACGTGTCAGGGCGGGGCTGTACACGCCCCTGGGGCTCCACTAAGAGGGAGCCCTCACCCACGCACTAGCGGAAGCACCATGCTCCGCGCTGGCAGTCGACACTGCCGAGGAGCGGCTATGCCCGTGCAAGTGCGGAAGTGCTATGCTCCGCACTGGTGATAAACAACTGAGGGAGGCCTCACGGCCGTATCAACCTCAGGGATCCTCCGAGCTCAGTGTCTGGTCTCATCACAACACCTCCCCTCGGGAGAGTCGCGCGAGGGGGCTGGGCACGGGGGCTGCGCTCGAGTCACGCCCAAGCGTACACCACCCTGCCAGGTCCCTCGGACCTGGTCGTCGTGCGCCCTCCCAAGAAGAGCCAAGGTATGAAGGTCATTTGAACATCAAGGGGGACTCCTGAGCATCGTGACTCAGGAGCCTAACTGGCCACGTAGCCCCTCACTCCTTGGTCCGTCCTGGTGATCCGGACGGTCCAATGGCAGCTGAGGTATGTGCGGGGTCGGGCCCTGCCGACGTAGAACACTAGGCCTACTCCTAGATCTCCTTTCTATAATCTATTTGCGCGTCAAGGGGGACTCCTAAGCATCGCGACTCAGGAGCCTAACTGACCACGTAGCCCCTCACTCCTTGGTCCGTCCTGGTGATCCGGATGGCCTAATGGCGGCTGAGGTATGCGGGGTCGGGCCCTGCCGACGTAGAACGTAAAGCGAATGGGAACGAAATCACAAAATCTCAAGCAAATATTACAAGACATATAGTTCTTCCGAATACCAAACGCAAGTTTAAACGCCTCCACGAGGCATGATGCATATCGCAGGATCTAAATAGGAAAGGAGCCGCCAGCAGGTTACCTCGTCATCCCTGGACGCCGTCGTCGCCCGCAAGGGATGCTTCTCCCGTAGCAACGCGGCCCTTACCTGCACCGCCCGTCGGAGTTGCAGGATTAGCAGCACCACCAATTGAGGGTGCGGGATCAAAGGCACATAACCTCTTCAGCATGGCCTCCACCTGACCCTTCATGGTTTCGGCAGCAGCTGCGCAGTGCTCGACGTCCATAGGCTCCAACAGCTCGTCGAGGTGGGCGGCAGGATCGCGAAGATGGAGGTGACTGAAGATGCGCATCAGTGCGGCTGAGGAAAGGATGCGGGCTTCTGCCTCTGCCAAGGAGCCGATACCGCTCACGACTTCCTCAAGTGCCCTGACCAAATAAGGAAGCAGCTGGGTGCGGTCCTCGTCGTCGGTGGCCAGCGGCCCCTCCAAGCCCTTCAAGTAGAGTGACGGCAGCGCCGCGCGAGACCTCTCCTAGAGGAGCTTGAAGGCCATGCGGTATTCCGCCAGGACTTGTGCCTTGGCCTCCAGCTCGGCCTTTTCTGCCTCCACCTTCTGCTCCAGCTTCTCCAACTGGCTGCGCTCTGCAGCCTGTGCCTCCGCCAACTGCCTCAGCTCGGTGTCGTGACCCCTGACGGCGTCCTCCCGGGCCTTCATCTTCTCCTCCTCCACCCTGCGGCCCCGAGCTTCGTCCGCGCACTCACTGCGCATGGTCTTTAGTTCGGCCTCCAGTAGCCGGCAGCGATCTTGGCGGCTTCGGCACCCTTCAGCGTCGCCTCGCGGGTAGCCGCAGCTTGGGTGATGGCCTGCTTGCCCTTCTCGGAGTCCACAAAAGCCTAGCTCAGCGCCGCCCGGACGGCCATGTCGGAATGGAGCCAGCCAGAGATCAACTCCAGGCGCCCGGCCACCAGGCGAGGATCGGTGCCTTGAAGATCCTCCCGCAGTAAGGTCAGTACAGAAAGAGCGCACTCCAGGATGTCGGAGGAGGCATAAGGATCCGAGGTCAGCGGAGCGGCAGAGGAAGGAAGAGGCAGCATCGTCACGATGGCTTGGGAGGCTGAGGGCTCCTAAGCTTTGGGGACCTCAGCTGTCGAGCCGGATGCCGATGCCTTTGGTGCCAGCGGGGTCATGGGGGTTGCCTCCTCCTGAGGACGCTCCCCCAAGTTTCATGAGAACAACCGGGCCGGTGAAGCACAGGCACCGCCACCGTCTTTCCCTATGGAGGAGGGAGCGGCCGCTGCGGGTAGTTTGGTCTCGGGCAGTGCCACCGTGTCCTCCTTCCTCCTCTTCACCACGGGCATCGGTCTAGCAAAGCAGCGGAAGGCGTCAAGAATCGGCAGCAGAAGTAGGAACAAGGCAAGACAAGAATACTTACTGGTCCACCGCGGTGTAGTCCCTCTGCTTCCTGAGCTTGAAGCCTGAGAGTCTCCCAGCTAGAGGCATGGGCACAAGAGCTCTAGGCGCAGCAGAGTGGGCAGCAGGCAGGTTGGAAGCAGTCTTAGGCAGCGGCAGAACAGGGACGTCATCTCGGGAGACCACCGCCGACCTTCCTCTCGTCGGGATCTCGACCAACAACTTCCTCCGGGGACTAACCTTGGACTTCGAGGAGCCCCCTGCAGTATGCAACTCCTCCCCTTCTAGGAGGACATCGGCCTCATCATCATCATCAGGCAGGGTGCGGAGGATGTCGGCCTTGTGTAAGGGGGAGGTCTCCCCCGCCCCTTCGTGGGTCGCCTCCGAGTCGTGCTCCTCCTATTCATCTTCTTCCTCCTCACCCTCCTCATGAGACTGCCGGAAGACACGACCACCGGAGTTGTCGCCACTAGGATGTCTGTGGGCACAAGTGGCACAAGCCCACGCTCGCCGAAGGCAGGTAGAGCAGCGACAACCTCCGCCCCATTCGGGTGGCGGTACAAGGGAACAAGGCCATCAGGCGGGCACCCTTGGTCGTCCTCGACCAAGGAACAAAGAGCCGAGCACAATTCCTCATCTGAAAGGAGCTCCGGGCGCAGGCGGAGGTCATCCCCTTCGTCTCGAAGTTTCCATAGTGGGCACGGGCGTGACTGGAGGGGAGCCACGCGTTGCACCATGAATTCTTGGGCAATCATGGCCCTCGTCAGCTTCGCCATTGTCGAATCGCTGGGCTCAGGTTGGCGGTCATCCTCTCCAGCACCCGCGTCGCCGGCGGGTCGGTGAGCTTCGTGCGAAGCCATCCCTCGTGGGACACAGGCATCTCCGACGGCAGCACCGGTCGAGGGTGGATGCGCCTGGCGTCCATCAGGACCCACTTGCTCCTAAAGCCCTCGGCCTTCTTCCCGACCTTCGAGATGGCCTTGGTCTTGTTGGCCGCGACGAAGCCAACGCACCCTGAGCAGGGGCCCTCCTTAAGCCGGAGAAAGAAGAAGTGGTGCAGCAGCGCCACGGACGGCATCACCCTGACGTATGCCTCACAGTAGAAGGCGAAAATCGACAGAAGAAGGATGGAGTTGGGATGAAGATGGAGAGCGTGGATCTTATAGTGACTGAGGATGGAGTAGAAGAAGTCGGAGAAGGGGGGAACCAACCGGGTGACGATGCTACTCGTGAAGAAGGGGTAGAAGGTGCTGCCAGAGTCCTCAGGCTCGGCTGAGCCGACCCGGAGCACAGTCTTCCTCTTCTTGTCACCCTCCGCCGTCATCAAGCGCACGGCGGACAGGTTCTTCTCCGACACACCCGGCGCGTCGAGCGCGGGCTCATACCAGGATGACGAAGGGGTAGCCCGGGCTTTCTTGGGCACCATCAACGGTAAGCTCAAAGGTCTGGGTGGATCTGGAGTCTCTGGAAGCGAAGGGCAAGAAAGGGGATCTGGAGCAAGACGAAGGAAAGCAATGAAGGCAAACGTAGACCGTGCCACCCTTTTGTCAGGCGGGCAGTTGCCGAGGCAGCGTGAGGAAGCAGAGACACCCACGACCAACCAACCGCCACGCGTCAACCGAGGCCGCAGGCTGTTAGGGCCCGCGGCGCTCCGCACTTGCCCCTTGGCTTCGCCTTGAAGCCAAGCCCGAGTGCGCCTTGGGCTCGGGGGCTACTGTCGGCGTCCTGGGAACGGGGGTCCCTAGACTTGCCTTCCTGCGGCCCACGACGTAGCTCCACCAGCGGCCCTGTACGACCCATCTTCACCAACAAGCACTCAAGACCCTCATGAGGGGCCAAGCCTCGCGAGATGGATGACGCAAGACCTCCTCGGGGGCGGCCTCACTAGGCTGGCTCATGAGGGGCGGAGAGATCAAGGCAAGGGGCACCTCGCGAGGTCCCCGTGACGCAAGCCATGACGACCAAGGCCAGGCGGGCACCAGGCGGGCGCCAACGCGCGCAGTGTCCTCGTTTCCTCTCTGGTGCTAAAGAGGCAAGAGCAAGCGCGGAGTCCCGAGGCATCAAGCAAAGGTTTCCATATTGATGCAACAATACCAAGACTAGCAAAACGGCAGGACGGAGGTCACCGTGGAGCCCAGGACGACGTCACCACCACAGCCTTTGGCAGGCGAAGACCATGTTTTGTTAGGACAGCTTGTACTAGCTTTCCCCCTTCAAACTGGCCGTTGTGGGATCCCTTCCCGCCTAATATTTGGGGAGAGGACCCGGGCCTCTAGAAATAGGACTAGCCACCACCTTAGAAGGGGGATGATCCTCTACCGCATCAACTCACCAAGCATAAGAGCACCTCTCCTCAAGAGGCTATTCTTCCCTTGTAACTGTTCATCCTCAGCCCCAGAGGCAATCCACCACACCACACTGCAGTAGGGTATTACACCGCATCGGTGGCCCGAACCAGTATAAATCTTGTGTCCCTTGTTCTGCGGGTTCGACGCGCTAAGGCTTGAGATTGCGGTGAAGGCGAGAGCTAGAGGGGGAGAGATCTTTATGCGCACCCTAGTGTTCGAACCTCAAGGGTTTCGCCAGAACCCAAAATCTGACAGAAACAGATGGTGGGCTACGCCCATGCTGGAGCCCAGGACCAAAGGCTCATCTTCGGCCGTAAGGGCAGCTGCTTCTATGGCCAGGGCATGAGGCCCTATCGACGGTTGCTGCCCTCCGGCAAGCTTGGGACTCCCAGCAATGTCCTTGCCAGTGGCTCCTGGGAGCTCAGTGGGAAAGTACTTGCCAGGGCCCGCCTTCCTTCGTATGTTCTGTCCTGCTGATGGTTCAACAGATGGGTGAGTTAACTGAAGCACAAAGGTACCTGGTTCCACATGCAACTTGAGGGCAGCACACTTTGATAGGTCATCGGCAATGCCGTTCTCCGCTTGGGGAACATGCTTTTCTTGCAAATCATCAAAGCGCTCTTCCAATTTCCTCACTTCATCCACATATGCCTCCATCAACAGGCTCTAGTAGTCCTTGTTTACTTGCTTGACGACGAGCTGCGAATCACCTCTGACAATGAGCTTTCTAATTCCAAGGTCTGCCGCGATCCTGAGACTAGCCAACAACCCCTCGTACTCCACCGTGTTGTTCGTCAATTTTTCCCGGGGAAAGTGCATCTGGATTACGTACTTGAGGCGCTCTCCGGTGGGCGCGATGAGCAATATGCTGGCACCAGCACCTTGGAGTGAGAAAGCTCCATCAAAGTACATAATCCACTCACTACTCGTCTCCTTGCTGGGGAGGGTGGTCTCTTAAATCTCCTCGTCAGGCGTTGCGGTCCATTCTGCTATGAACTTTGCCAGGGCTCGGCTCTTGATTGTTGAAGTGCTTCCAAACTTGAGGCCAAATCTCGACAGCTCCAACGCCCACTCCACAATCCTCCCAGTCACATCTGGGTTGTGCAAGATCCATTGCAACGGGAGGCGCGTGACGACGGTGATCTCATGTTCTTGGAAATAGTGGCGCAGCTTTCTCGAGGCCATGAGGAGCCTGAAAAGTAGCTTCTGCATACCAGAATATCTTGACCTAGCCCCCTGCAAGAGGGAACTAACAAAATAGACTGGGTGCTCCACCATCTTCTTTTTCTGTCCTACTTTGCTCATCTGCTCAGACTTCGTCTTGCCGGGATCGGGTCTCGTCGGGGGTTCCGTCTTGCCGGCATCAGACCCTGCCGGGGATGGCCCCGGCCCGCCACCCGATGGCTCTGCTGCCACTGCTACCTCTTCCTCATGTTCCCTCTGCGCCACCAGCGCAGCACTAACTACTCGATTTGTTGCTGCCAAGTATAGCAGTAACGCCTCTTGTGGTTTGGGCGCGACTAGTATTGGCGTGGAGGAGAGATACCTCTTCAAATCTTGTAGTGTAGCCTCTGCCTCCGTAGTCCACTTTACTGGACCCAACTTTTTCAAAAATTTGAAAAAGGGGTGGGCAGGCTCAGTAGATTTGGAGATGAATCTACTTAGGGCGGCAACGCAGCCGGCGAGCCTACGAATGTCTTTGACCCGCTTCGGTTCTTCAATCTGCTCGATCGCCTTGATCTTGTCGGGATTTGCTTCAATTCCGCGCTGAGACACAAAGAACTCAAGAAGTTTGCCGGACGGGACACCGAATACGCACTTCTCTAGGTTGAGCTTGAGGTTGATCTTATGCAGATTTGCAAATGTTTCTTCCAGGTCTTGTACGAGTGTGTCCCTGTCCTTGGTTTTGACCACTATATCATCCATATAGGCTTCCATATTTCTATGTAGCTGGGGCTCAAAACCAATTTGGACCGCTCGGGCAAACGTCGAACCGGCACTCTTCAACCCTAAAGGCATCCGTACAAAACAGTACATACCACATGGGGTGATGAACGCGTTCTTTTCTTCGTCTTCTTTCATCATGAAGATCTGGTGGTATCCTGAATAGGCGTCGAGGAATGATAGAAGGTCACACCCGGCAGTGGAGTCTACAATCTGGTCGATGCGTGGCAAGGGGAAAGGATCCTTTGGACAAGCTTTATTGATATCTGTGTAATCAATACACAGCCTCCACTTCCCATTTGCCTTACGCACCACCACCGGATTCGCCAACCACTTGGGGTGGAGTACTCCTCTAACCAGGCCTGCCGCCTCCAACTTCCTGATCTCTTCTATGATGAACTCTTGTCACTCCAAAGCTTGCTCCCTGACCTTTTGCTTGACGGGCTGCGCATGAGGACAGACAGCAAGATGGTGCTCAATCACCTCCCTCGGAACGCCGAGGATGTCGGATGCTTGCCATGCAAACTCATCGACATTTGCCTGCAGGAAGGCGACGAGCGCGCTTTCCTATTTGCTGTCGAGGGTGGAGCTTATGGTAAAAGCCCCGCCCATGTCGTCCTCCTTAAAGGACACCTTCTTGGTTTCTGGTGGTGTAGCTTTAGACTTCTTGCTCTTGCCGGCGGAGCTCTCTGGCACGTCCTCAACGGGAGCGCAGAACTCCGAAGAGGTGCGCTTGCCGGAGTGGGTGCAAGAGGTCTCGCTAGAAGAGGTCTTGCCGGAAGGGGTCTTGCCGGCCTTGTTCTTCCCCGGAGCTTCAGCGGCAGGGGCAAGTGCCTTCGCAGCAGTTGCTGCGACTACCTCTCGGTAAAGTTGATCGGCGTAGATGAGCGCATCTTTCTTGTCGGGGGGGGGGGGGGGGGACGACGATGATGGTCAGCGGCCCTGGCATCTTTAACATGTTGTAGGCGTAATGGGACGCCGCCATGAACTTGGCCAGTGCTGGGCGACCAAGGATCCCATTGTATGGCAAGGGGATCTCGACGACATCAAAGACGATCTTCTCCATCCTATAGTTTAGCTCGCCTCCAAATGTAACAGGTAGCGTGATTTTACCTTTAGGCTGGCTCCTTCCTGGGTTGACCCCTTGAAACATGCCCGTCTCTTCGAGGTCTCCGTCAGGAATCAGCAGCTTCCTGATCACAACGGGCGGGATCAAATTCAGACCGGCCCCACCATCAACCAGCACTTTTGTCACCTTGATGTTGCGTATCGTTGGCGAGACCAACAACGACAAACACTCGACCACAGTTGTGCGATCAGGGTGATCCTCGGTGTCAAAAACGATGGGCGTGCGGGACCACTTCAGGGGCTTTTGGGCATCGAACGACGGCTCTGCCGCAGCGACCTCATGCTCCCACTTCTTTAGCTGGCGGTGTGAGGTGTGCAATGAGGTGCCACCATCGACGCACATGGCCTCTATAGCCTTCTGGAACTCATGCTCGTCGGACTCGTCGTCCTCATCATGATCATCATCCTCCTCTTTCTTCTCACGACCCGAGCATGCCTCTTTTGTTGGTTATCTTTGCCGCGGCGACCCCCTTGGCTGCCGCGCTTCTTGCCGGATCCTTCAGCACCATCCTGACCTTTCTCCTTGTCTCGCCTTTCGTATTCAGCCTTCTCTTTTCAACAAGCAGCTCAACTTGTCGGCAGTTCTGGAGGTCATGGCCCTTGGTGCGGTGGATCTTGCCGTACTGCTTGTCGGAGCCTCCTGGCTTGCCGGCAGCCTCCAGGGCCAAGCAGGCGGCACACCCAGCAACCTCCTTGCCGGGGTCGTCAGCCTTGGCCTTTTTGGCGGCGCCGAGCTCGCCGGATCCCTCAACGGAAAGCACAGTCTTGCCCTTGCGCTTCCTGTTGCAGTGCCGGCCCTTCTTTGTCGGAGCGGCGATGTCTTCATCTGTGGAGTCGGTTTCTGCACCGGTGTCCTCGCCGGGGTACTTCCTCCCCTCTTCAGCTCGAGCACATCTATCGACCAAAACATAAAGTTCGGCCACATCCTTGACCTTGTTCATCGCCAACTCTTCACGCATCTTGTGGTTGCGCACATTCTGATGGAATGCGCTGATAACTGCGGCGGGAAGAACATCTGGGATGTTGTACTGCACTCGGCTGAACTTTTGTATGTATTTGCGCAGGTTTTCTCCTTCCTTCTGGGGGATGATGTGCAAATCGCTTGCCTGGCCATGAGCTTGGTGGCCTCCAGTGAAGGCGCCAACAAACTCATGACACAAATCTGACCAAGAAGAAATGGAATCCACTGGCAAGTGCATCAACCACGACATGGCGTTGGGTTTGAGTGCCAACGGGAAGTAATTGGCAAGCACCTTGTCGTCGTGAGTTCCAGCAGCTTGGATCGCGATGGTGTAGATGCTGAGGAACTCCGACGGGTGGGTCTTTCCATTGTACTTCTCGCCAACATCGGCCTTGAACGTGCGGTGGGAGGGCCACTGGAACTGCCACACCTCTCGGGTAAAGGCTGGGAACCCACCTCGTAAGGCAGGTCACCGGGGCCCCCCGGCGTCGGGTGGTCCATAGTAGGCCCCGCACACCGATCTGACTGATGGCACGTCTCCTGTCGTCGTTCGATGGTAGTTTGAGTGTCTTCCTGGGCCCGTTCCCGAAGGACTTGACGTTGGTCGTAGCGGGTTCGCGGGTCGGACAACGCGGTGGAAACTTTTTCACCGACGTCGGGTCGACGGGCTGGTGGCTATTGTTTCGGTCACGGGGGGGGGGGGGGGGCAGGAGAGTGCACCATGGTCGCAGCATCTCTGGTCCCCCCACCGCTAGCCTGCGCCGGCTCGTCAGGACGCCGGTGCAAGGGTCCCGCTGGGAGCGGCTCGTCTTTGTTGGCGAAGCTGACAAGGCTTCGGATGGTGGCTCTCCACTCGTCGAACTTCTCCATAGTGGGGGGGGGGAGTCAAGGAGCAGCTGCACACGCCCAACGCTTCTGCTGGTGTAGGCGGCGGCGGGATCTGCGTAGACCATGATGCCCTCTGACTTCTAACCAGGTTAGAAGGGGCTCCATCACGGTCTCGCGGTTGCGCGCCGCCTGCATCGACATCTAAGAGCGCACACCGGCCTGGTTCATCCCGTGAGTGGCACATAGGGCTCTTTCCACGGCGGTGCCCGGGGGCTCCAGTATCGCGGTGTTGCTCATCGTGTGCGGCCTAGGAAGGGCGCCAGCTGGGGTGCCGTAGAGGTTGCTGCGCCACCTGTGAGTAGCACAACCCCGCCCCCGGACCCAGTGGCGCACGGCTCGTCGTCCCGGATTCGGACGCCGCCGCTCGCCCGGCTTTGATCGCCAAAATGTCGTGGATACTCACGGGCCACGTCCCCGGCCCAATCCGTGGGCACCCGACCATCTGCTCACGCTGGCCCGGACGGGCCGGCCCCGGACGAGCCGATCGCTATGATCCCCTTTCTCTTGGGGGCCGTGGTGATGATGAAGTCGGTGTGCTAACCTTCAAACCGGATTTTCATAGCTTGCGCCCCCTGATACGTCTCCAACATATCTATAATTTTTGATTGCTCCATGCTATTATATTATCTATTTTGGATGTCAATGGGATTTATTTTACACTTTTATATCATTTTTGGGACTAACCTACTAACCGGAGGCTCAGCCCAAATTGCTATTTTTTTTGCCTATTTTAGGGTTTCGAAGGAAAGGAATATCAAACGGAGTCCAAACGGAATGAAACCTTCGGGAACATGATTTTCTCAACGAACATGATCCAGGAGACTTGGAGTGTGCATCAAAAAACAAACGAGGAGGGCACGAGGCAGGGGCCGAGCCCACCCCCCTAGGCGCGCCCTCCACCCTCGTGGGCCCTCTGTTGCTCCACTGACGTACTTCTCCCTCCTATATATATCCACGCACCCCCCAAACATCTAGGTACTCCTCCCCACTTCACCCTTGCCGTTTTATTTGCCCTCTTTTCCTCTCTCCCTCTCTTTTCGTTCCCCTTCTCTTTTTCTATTTCCCTTTTGCCCGTTTCTTGTTTGCTTGTGTGTTGGATTGCTTGCTTCTCACGATGGCTCAAGATAATACTAAATTGTGTGACTTTACCAATACCAACAACAATGATTTTATTAGCACTCCGATTGCTCCTCTTACCGATGCTGAATCTTGTGAAATTAATGCTGCTTTGTTGAATCTTGTCATGAAATATCTATTTTCCGGCCTTCTTAGTGAAGATGCCGCTACCCATATAAACAACTTTGTTGATTTGTGTGATATGCAAAAGAAGAAAGATGTGGATAATGATATTGTTAATCTGAAGCTATTTCTGTTTTTGCTTAGAGATCGTGCTAAAGCATGGTTTTCGTCTTTGCCTAAAAATAGTATTGATTCATGGAATAAGTGCAAAGATGCTTTTATCTCTAAGTATTTTCCTCCCTCTAAGATCATCTCTCTTGGAAACATATTATGAATTTTAAGCAACTTGATCATGAACATGTTGCACAACCTTGGGAGAGGATGAAACTAGTGATACGTAATTTCCCTACACATGGTTTGAACTAATGGATGATTATACAGAATTTTTATGCCGGATTGAATTTTGCTTCTAGAAATCTGTTAGATTCGGCCGCAGGAGGCACTTTTATGCAAATCACTTTAGGAGAAGCTACCAAACTCCTAGATAATATTATGGTTAATTATTCTCAATGGCACACTAAAAGATCTAATAGTAAAAAAGTGCATGCGATAGAAGAAATTTATGTTTTCAGTGGAAAGATGGATGAACTTATGAAATTGTTTGCTAATAATAGTTCTCCTACTGATCCTAATGATATGCCTTTGTCTACCTTGATTGAGAATAATAATGAATCTATGGATGTGAATTTTGTTGGTAGGAACAATTTTGGTAATAACGCATATAGAGGTAATTTTAATTCTAGTCCGTTTCCTAGTAATTCCTCTAATAATTATGATAATTCCTACAACAATTCTTATGGAAGTTATAATAAGACGCCCTCTGATTTTGAATCTAATATTAAAGAATTTATTACATTGCAAAAGAGTTTCAATGCCTTGATTGAAAAAAATTGCTTAAGATTGATGAGTTGGCTAGGAACGTTGATAGAATTTCTCTTGATGTTGATTCTTTGAAATTAGATCTATTACACCTAAGCATGATATCAATGAGTCTCTCAAAGCCACGAGAATTTCCATTGATGAGTGCAAAGAAAGAACCGCTAGGATGCGTGCTAAGAAAGACTGCTTTGTGAAAGCGTGTTCTTCTAGTTTTCATGATAATAAGGATGAAGATCTAAAAGTTATTGATGTGTCCCCTATTAAATCTTTGTTTTTCAATATGAATCTTGATAATTATGGGACTGAAGATGAGCCACCTTTACCTAGAAGACGTTCCAAAAATTCAGAGTCTTTAGATCTTGATGCAAAAAATTGTTAAAAGTGGGATTGAAGAGATTAAAACTTTAAATAGCAATGAACCCACTATCTTGGATTTCAAGGAATTTAATTATGATAATTTCTCTTTGGTAGATTGTATTTCCTTGTTGCAATCCGTGCTAAATTCTCCTCATGCTTATAGTCAAAATAAAGCTTTTACTAAACATATCGTTGATGCTTTGATGCAATCTTATGAAGAAAAACTTGAGTTGGAAGTTTCTATCCCTAGAAATATTTATGATGAGTGGGAACCTACAATAAAAATTAAAGTTAAAGATCATGAGTGTTATGCTTTGTGTGATTTGGGTGCTAGTGCTTCCACGATTCCAAAAACTTTGTGTGATTTGCTAGGCTTCCGTGATTTTGATGATTGTTCTTTAAACTTGCACCTTGCGGATTACACTATTAAGAAACCTATGGGAAGAATTAATGATGTTCTTATTGTTGCAAATAGTAACTATGTGCCCGTAGATTTCATTGTTCTTGATATAGATTGCAATCCTTCATGTCCTATTATTCTTGATAGACCTTTCCTTAGAACGATTGGAGCAATTATTGATATGAAGGAAGGGAATATTAGATTCCAATTTTCGTTAAGGAAAGGCATGGAACACTTTCCTAGAAATTAAATTAAATTACCATATTAATATATTATGAGAGCCACTTATGTATTGCCTACCAAAGATGGCAATACCTAGATCTATCTTCGCTTTTATGCCTAGCTAGGGGCATTAAACGATAGCGCTTGTTGGGAGGCAACCCAATTTTATTTTTATTCCTTGATTTTTGTTCCTGTTTAGTAACAAATAATTTATCTAGCCTCTGTCTTGGTTGTGTTTTTTGTGTTTAATTAGTGTTTGTGCCAAGTAGAACCGTTGGGAAGACTTGGGGAAAGTCTTTTTGATCTTGCTGTAAAAAGCAGAAATGTTAGCGCTCACGATAATTGCTGCCATTTTTATTTGGAAGGTGCTATTTAGTTAATTCTTTTTGAAGATGATTAATAGATAAATTCCCCACGTCCAGAAATTTATTTTAGAATTTTTGGGGTTCCAGAAGTTTGTGTTAGCTACAGATTACTACAGACTGTTCTGTTTTTTATAGATTCTGTTTTTCGTGTGTTGTTTGCTTATTTTGATGAATCTATGGCTAGTAAAAGAGTTTATAAACCATAGAGAAGTTGGAATACAGTATTTTTAACACAAATATAAATCAAGAATGAGTTCATTACAGTACCTTGAAGTGGTGTTTTTTTTCGCTAACGGAGCTCACGAGATTTTCTATTTTGAGTTTTGTGTTGTGAAGTTTTCAAGTTTTGGGTAAAGAATTGATGGATTATGGTACAAGGAGTGGCAAGAGCCTAAGCTTGGGGATGCCCATGGTACCGCAAGGTAAAATTCAAGGACACCAAAACCCTAAGTTTGGGGATGCCCCGGAAGGCATCCCCTCTTTCGTCTTCGTCTATCGATAACTTTACTTCGAGCTATATTTTTATTCACCACATGATATGTGTTTTGCTTGGAGCATCTTGTATGATTTGGGTCTTTGATTTTTAGTTTACCACAATCATCCTTGCTGTACACACCTTTTGAGAGAGACTCACATGATTGGTAATTTATTGGAATACTCTATGTGCTTCACTTATATCTTTTGAGCTATATAGTTTTTGCTCTAATGCTTCACTTATATCTTTTAGAGCACGATGGTGGTTTTATTTTATAGAAATAATTGTTCTCTCATGCTTCACTTATATTCTTTTGAGAGTCCTTTATCACAACATGGAAATTTGCTTTTAGGAATAATAATAAAAACTTTCATACAAGTGCATTGAATACTAAGAGAAGTTTGATACTTGATAATTGTTTTGAGATATGGAGATGGTGGTATTAGAGTCATGCTAGTTGAGTAGTTGTGAATTTGAGAAATACTTCTTTTAAATTTTGTGATTCCCGTAGCATGCACGCATGGTGAACCGTTATGTGATGAAGTCGGAGCATGATTTATTTATTGATTGTCTTCCTTATGAGTGGTGGTCGGGGACGAGCGATGGTCTTTTCCTACCAATCTACCCCCCTAGGAGCATGCGCGTAATACTTTGTTTCGATAACTAATAGATTTTTGCAATAAGTATGTGAGTTCTTTATGACTAATGTTGAGTCCATGGATTATACGCACTCTCACCCTTCCACCATTGCTAGCCTCTCTAGTATCGCGCAACTTTTGCCGGTACCATAAAACCACCATATACCTTCCTCAAAACAACCACCATACCTACCTATTATGGCATTTCCATAGCCATTCCGAGATATATTGCCATGCAACTTTCCATCGTTCCGTTATTATGACACGCTTCACCATTGTCATATTGCTTGCATGATCATGTAGTTGACATCGTATTTGTGGCAAAGCCACCGTTCATAATTTTCATACATGTCACTCATGCATCATTGCACATCCCGGTACACTGCCGTAGGGCATTCACATAGAGTCATATCTTGTTCTAAGTATCGAGTTGTAATTTTTGAGTTGTAAGTAAATGAAGTGTGATGATCATCATTATTAGAGCATTGTCCCAGTGAGGAAAGGATGATGGAGACTATGATTCCCCCAAAAGTCGGGATGAGACTCCAGACGAAAAATAAAAAAAGAAAAAGAAAGAAAGAAAGAAAGAAAAAAGAGAAAAGAGGCAAAAAAGAAGGCCCAAATAAAAAATAAAATAATAATAATAATAATAATAATAATAATAATAATAATAATGAGAGAAAAAGAGAGAAGGGACAATGCTACTATCCTTTTTCCACACTTGTGCTTCAAAGTAGCACCATGATCTTCATGATAGAGATTCTCCTATGATATCACTTTCATATAATAGTGGGAATGTTTCATTATAGAACTTGGCTTGTATATTCCAATGATGGGCTTCCTCAAATTGCCCTAGGTCTTCATGAGCAAGCAAGTTGGATGCACATCCACTTAGTTTCTTTGTTAAGATTTCATACACTTATAGCTCTAGTGCATCCGTTGCATGGCAATCCGTACTCACTCATATCGACATCTATTGATGGGCATCTCCATAGCCCGTTGATACGCCTAGTTGATGTGAGACTATCTTCTCCTTTTTTGTCTTCTCCACAACCACCATTCTATTCCACCATATAGTGCTCGAATTATCAGTTTGGTTTGGCCTACTAGATTGATCTTTCTTGCAATGGGAGAAGTGCTTAGCTTTGGGTTCAATCTTGCGGTGTTCGATCCCAGTGACAGAAAGGGAACTGACACGTATTGTATTGTTGCCATCGAGGATAAAAAGATGGGGTTTATATCATATTGCATGAGTTTATCCCTCTACATCATGTCATCTTACTTAAAGCATTACTCTATTCTTATGAACTTAATACTCTAGATGCATGCTGGATAGCGGTCGATGTGTGGAGTAAAAGTAGTAGATGCAGAATCATTTCGGTCTACTTGTCTCGGACGTGATGCCTATATACATGATCATGCCTAGATATTCTCATAACTATGCTCGACAGTAATTCGTTTACCCACCGTAATACTTATGCTCTTGAGAGAAGCCACTAGTGAAACCAATGGCCCCTGGGTCTATCTTCTATCATATTAATCTTCCAACACTTAGTTATTTCTATTGCCGTTTATTTTACTTTGCATCTTTATTTATCTTTATCATAAAAATACCAAAAATATTATCTGATCATATCTATCAGATCTCACTCTCGTAAGTGACCGTGAAGGGATTGACAACCCTTTATCGCATTGGTTGCAAGGTTCTTATTTGTTTGTGTAGGTGCATGGGAGTTGAGCATGATCTCCTACTCGATTGATACCTTGGTTCTCAAAAACTGAGGGAAATACTTACGCTACTTTACTACATCACCCTTTCCTCTTCAAGGGAAAACCAATGCAGTGCTCAAGAGGTAGCACCCCCTACCTGGCGCACCAAAGATGCCGGGGGAAACGACACCTACGGGATCACGAGGAATCCCTTTTTGCTACAGTTGGCGGGCGTAGGGCTATGGAAAGAGCGGGATTGTGGGATCAACACGGGGGGCGGGGGTGGATTATCCAGGTTCGGGTCGCAAGTGATGCATAATACCCTACTCCTGCTGGTTTTTGTTTATCTGGTGTTCTTGGACTAGCTACAAGGCGTGCAGGGTCCAAAAGACCTGAATCCTCTCTCGGTATGCCGCGGGACTCCTTTTATAGTTAAAGGGTCTGCCACAGTGGCACACAAGAGGTGGAAAGCTATAAAGTAGTGAAGTCTATCTCCTGGTACCGTAGGACAAACACATTTAATGCGCTGCCGACGTGCCCTCCTTGCTTTATCGGGGACGGCAAGGAAGCTCGTCCTAGCTGTCGCCGCCTCGCCTGGCTTCGACGCGCGTCTGAACTGACGAGGTGTGTAGCGCCATGCTGGCTGGCTGTTGAGTTGGTGCGGTGGCAGAGTCTTCACAAAGATCTGCATGCTACCACGCAGGTGTTTCTCGAGTCAGCCTAGAGGCCGCACGTCGCCACGCAGGTGCCTGCCTAGCTGGTGGGCCGACAGCTGCATGGGAACGACGGTGGAGTCTTGGCAGATGTGGGCCTGGCTAAGGCCCCGCGGATGTCTTCAGCAAGAGTCTTGCCAGGGCATCGGCAAGGGTCTTGCCGTGGAATCTTGGTCGTCCCTAGCAAGGGTCTTGCCGAGGGTCTCATGGGTATCTTTGGCAAGGATCTTGCCGAGAATCGTCGTCTTCTGGTTATCATCTAGTCTTGTGTGCTTCTGGTCTCCACAAAGATCTGCATGCCACCACGGAGGTGCCTCCCGAGCCTCGGTTCCAGACTGGTTGATGGTGTTGGAACTCTTGGGCTCAATGGTGGCGGCTCTGCTGGTGTTGGGCAAGTTGCCCCGGTAAGGTTCTTGCCGGGGCCGTGGAGGCCGCCCCGATAAGAGACTTGCCGGGGGCTCACCTCGCCCTTCTGCTCTTTGTGTTTCTGGCTTGGCGTTGCTCTGGTTGTCTTGTGGCTTTGCTTCCTTCCTCTGCCCCGCTAGGTGTGGCCGCAGGCGCGGCTCCAACTGCCCGCGCACAAGTAAAGGGGTACAAAATAGGACCCCTCCTTTTGTGCACCGACAAAGACAAGCAATATCTAGCATATGCAAATAGGAAGAATGAAGCATTGATAATTTCAACACAAAGAGAGGTAATTTAGTGACATGAAGATTTCTATAACCATATTTTCCTCTCTCATAATAGTTACATGTAGTATCATAATCCAACTCAACAATATAGTTATCATACAAAATATTCTATCCACGATCCACACGCAAGCAAATCTTATAATCTTCCAATATAGTGGAATTAACATCAACTACAGTCATGACCTCCCCAAACCCACATTTATCAAAAAATTCATAAGATTGAACAATGTCTGAATATGTGGGATTAATTTTACCTAAAGCTGACATTCTTCCAGACCCACTTTCAATATCATTGCAAACATTATTATCAATAACATATTCATTATGAGGCTTAAATGAATTTTCAAGATCATAGGACGCATTATCACCCCAATCATGATCATTGCAATACATAGTGGACATAACAAAATTATCATCCCCAATCTTGTAGATTTGCATATCATTAGCACAATTGACATTAATAGAATTTATAATAACATCATTGCAATCATGCTTCTCATTCAAGGAGCTATCACGAATCACTTTATAAATTTCTTCTTTTAACACTTCATCACAATTTCCAGATTCATGAATTTCAAGCAAAACTTCATAAATATAATCTAGTGCACTCAACTCACTAGAAATTGGTTCATCATAATTGGATTTTTTGAAAAGATTAGCAAGTGGATGAGGATCCATCTCAATAATATTTTAGAAAGCAAAGATGCAAGCAAATAGAAGGCACATGGCAACACAAACAAAGATAGTAACACAAAATGTTTTTGGTATTGCATTATGGGATGTTATTACACTTTAAGATACAATTCTTATGCCTTTTCTCCCTTATTTTACATGGTTTACATGCAGAGGGAGAATGCCGGTAGGTGGAATTCTAGACCGGAAAGGAGCAAATCTGAGATACTTATTCCACACAACTCCAAATGTCCTGAAACTTTACGGAGAATTGTTTTGGAATATATAAAAATATTGGGTGAAGAAACAACAGAAGGGGACCCACCAGGGGACCACAAGCCTGGGCGGCACGCCCTACCCCCCAGGGCATGCCTCCCAAGATTGTGGGCCCCCTGGCCAGCCCCCGGTGTCCATCTTTTGCCATATGAAGGGTTTTGACCGAGAAAAAATCATAAGGAAGCTTTCGGGACGAAGCACCGCCGTCTTGAGGCGGAGCCTGGGCAGAAGCAATCTAGGGCTCCGACGGAGCTATTCCGCCGGGGAAACTTCCCTCTCGGAGGGGGAAATCGAAGCCATCGTCATCACCAACAATCCTCTCATCGTGGGAGGACTAATCTTCATCAACATCTTCATCAGCACCATCTCCTCTCAAACCCTAGTTCATCTCTTGTATTAAATATTTGTCTCAAAACCTCAGATTGGTTGTAATACCCACGATGCGGCTATATCTCCCACGTGTCGGAGCACGACTTAGAGGCATAACCGCATTGTAGGCATGTCGCAAGAGGGGTAATCTTTACACATCCCATGTACTTAATAAGAAAGGGATAAAGAGTTGGCTTACAATCGCCACTTCACACAATACATAAATATAGCATTACATCATCCAGAATACAATCAAGGTCCGACTACGGAACCAAAATAAAAAAAGACAACCCCAAATGCTAGGTCCCCGATGGTCCCAACTGGGCTCTACTACTGATCAACTAGAAACGAAACAACACAACGAACATGATCTTCATCGAGCTCCCACTTGAGCTCAGTTGCGTCACCTGCACTGGTATCATCGGCACCTGCAACTGTTTGGAAGTAAACTGTGAGTCACGGGGACTCAACAATCTCACACCCTTGCGATCAAGACTATTTAAGCTTATGGGTAGGGAAAAGGGTAGTGAGGTGGAGCTGCAGCAAGCACTAGCGTATATGGTGGCTAACATACGCAAATGAGAGCGAGAAGAGAAGCAAAACATGGTCGTTAAACTAGAAGTGATCAAGAAGTGATCCTGAACTACTTACGTTCAAGCATAACACAAGAACCGTGTTCACTTCTCGGACTCCGCCGGAAAGAGACCATCACGGCTACACACGCGGTTGATGCATTTTAGTTAAAGTTAAGTGTCAAGTTCTCTACAACTGGACATTAACAAATTCCCATCTTCCCATAACCGTGGGCACGGCTTTCGAAAGTTCAAATCCCTGCAGGGGTGTCCCAACTTAGCCCATCACAAGCTCTCACGGTCAATGAAGGATATTCCTTCTCCCAGGAAGACCCGATCAGACTCGGAATCCCGGTTACAAGACATTTCGACAATGGTAAAACAAGACCAGCAAAGCCGCCCGGATGTGCCGACAAATCCTGATAGGGGCTGCACATATCTCGTTCTCAAGGCACATAGGATGAGCCAGACATCGGGTTGACATCGACCCTGGTTGCCCAGGGGGCGCCGGACATCGCTCAGGTTGGACCAAAACTTATAGAAGCACTAGCCCGGGGGGGTTAAAATAAAGATGACCCTTGAGTCTGCAGAACCCAAGGGAAAAAGGCTAGGTGGCAAATGGTAAAACCAAGGTTGGGCCTTGCTGCAGGAGTTTTATTCAAGGCAAACTGTCAAGGGGTTCCCATTATAACCGAACCGCGTAAGGAACACAAAAATCAAGGAACATAACACCGGTATGACGGAAACTAGGGCGGCAAGAGTGGAACAAAACACCTGGCATAAGGCCGAGCCTTCCACCCTTTACCAAGTATATAGATGCATTAATTAAATAAGATATATTGTGATATCCCAACATATCCATGTTCCAACATGGAACAAACTCCAATCTTCACCTGCAACTAACAACGCTATAAGAGGGGCTGAGCAAAGCGGTAACATGGCCAAACAATGGTTTGCTAGGAAAGGTGGGTTAGAGGCTTGACATGGCGATATGGGATGCATGATAAAGCAAGTGGTAGGTATCGCGACATAGAAATAGAGCGAGCAACTAGCAAGCAAAGATAGAAGTGATTTCGAGGGTATGGTCATCTTGCCTGAAATCCCGCAAGGAAGAAAAACGAGTCCATGAAGAAGACAAACGGACATAGTCGAACGAATCCTCACAAACGCGAAGTTATCGGGACTAACCCGAAGAAGCAACACCGGAAAGAAGCAAACAACATAGTAAACAACCATCACATCAACATGGCATGATGGACAACCAAGTATGATGCATGTCCGGTTTAATGAAGCATGACATGGCAAAGTGCACAAACAATCCGACAAATTAAGTGGAGCTCAATATGCAACTCCGTTGCATATTGATGAAATACCACTTCAATTATTTAGTTCCTCTCGTTTATGTACCCAACAATATTAAATGTTTATTAACATGGCAAGGGGTGAAGCAAATGAAAACTACCTATCTAGGTAAGTTTAAATGAGGCCGGAACAACAAGCAACAAGTTCAGAAAAATCCTCATGAGCATATATTAGATTTGGTATTGTTCTTCCCTAAACCATATTTTGGAGTTGTTAAACATGCAAAGTAATGCCACCATGTTAAACTAGGCATTTTTCTACCCCATTTACATATAAAGTTTGTTAGGTTTGGAGCTACGGTTATTAAGTTATGAATTAAACCGTTTTAGCATGCTATATGAGCAAATTTAATCAAACATCATTTTAAGCATTTCAAACATGGATGAAATTTGCATATTATGAAACTATATGAAATTCTAGTCATATTACATATAGAGATCATTTTAATCCGGTGCATGATTATTTAATTATGAGCAATGCAAGAAAATCACATTTATGTAATATGCATGTTCAGGATATTTAGCAAAATGTCCAAGGAAAAAAAATGACCACGGGCTGAACTGAACTGGCCCAGCAGTAAGAAAAAAAGGAGGGGCGCTTGGGGCCTGCTCACCATGGGCCAAGGTCCATTCGGTGGTGAGGTGGACCGGTTGGGCTGCGATCTGGCACGGGAGGAGGCGCGTTGGGCCGGCCTGCATTGGTTCGACCGGGGAAGGGTCAACGCGGTTGCTCGAACGACTTGAGGTAGAGGCGTCGTCCTCCTATTCTCGACAGGAAGAAGAGTAGCGGCGGCGCTGAGGACTCCGGCGAGCAACAGGATGGGGAGGGGTCGGTGCGGGAGCTCGGGGAGGATCCAAGCACGAAAGGTCTTTGGGTCCCGTTTCCAGCCGGATCGAAGCGGAGGCAACGGGGTGGTGGACATGGCACCAACGCAGGCGGAGGCGAGGAGCTCCGAAGCGACGAAGAGGATGCGGGGCGCCATGAGGACGGGCGCGGGGACCTTGGGACCTGGTGTCCACGGCGGAGGCAGCGGCGCTGGAGGGTCCTGGTGGCCGGATCGCGAAGCGGCGGGGCAGACGGGGTCCTGGAGGCATTCGGGCATCCATGGCAACCTGCAAGACACAAAGAGAAAGAGAGAGATGTGAGAGGAGGGAGCAGCACGGAGAGATGGAGGGAAGGAGAGCAGCGGCAGGGCTCATCTGCTCGAGCAAGGTGGTGCGCAAGGGGCTCGGTTGTTGGAGAACCAAAGTGAAGCAGAGGAGGCCAGTGGTTGGTGGGGAGAGATCGAGAGGAATTTTGGATCTGGGACACTCACACTGATTGGATGGGGATGGATCCCGAGGTGGGAGATGTGGCGGCGGCGACAAGTGGATGGGACAATGTCCCTCGAATTTAGGGTTGCTGATTTATATAGTAGGTGGGTTAGGTTAGGGGCTAATCTGGTCCCTTCGATTTAGATCGGACGCTCGGGATAAATAGGCTAGGGAGACCAAAAAGAAAGACGGAGATGTTTTGTAGATGTTTGGGGATGATCCGAATCCAACGGTGACGACTGCCCGAGTCGGGTCCGAGACAGCTTTCGGACGCGCGCGCGAGGAGGGCCGCGGGCTGACGAGAGAGGTTAGGTTGGGCCTGGCAGTAGGTAGAGGACTGTGGCTAAGAAGAGAGAGACGAAAATGCAGCCCGGCAAGGTTTTCAGAGACCGAAAACGTCCGACGTTTGACCAACTATAATGTCGCTATAGTTATCTGTTGGGGCATCAAATGATCTCCGAATGCGATGAAATTTGACAGGCGTTCTATCTACACTATAACCACACCGCATGTCATCTTTCAACCCATTTCGAGAACATTCTCCGGCCACTATAAAATAATATTTCGGACGTGCCGCGGGCGCATGCAAGTGTGGTTGAGCTCAGAACAGACAACGGAGAGAATGAGGAGACCGGGACGGATGCAAATTTTGAAAACATGATGATGCAATGCACATGATGACATGATGAAATGCAACACGCAAGCAAATGACAAGGCAACAACAACGGATAACTGGAAGACACCTGGTGCAACGGTTTCGGGGTGTCACAACACTCCACCACTACGAGAGGATCTCATCCCGAGATCTAGGATGGCACTGGAAGGAAACAGAAGAGGAAGAGAAGAGGTAAAACTAAGTTGCTTCTTTGACAAATGAGTGAAACCAAAGAACCTTGCAAGGTTGAACAAATTCGAGAAAGAATACAACGAAGGTGAGCAAAGTCGAAAACACTCCTTTAGAAAAGAGTAACAAGGAACATTACGAGAACCTTGTATGTTGAAAGACATAAGAAAAGTGTTACAAAGGACAAGAAGTACATGCAAGCACCTCGGTTGAGACGAGATGTACAAGGAACGATAAAGATCAACTATGACAACACTCCGGTTAAAAGAAGATAGAGACGGGATAAGAATGATATAATTTGGACAGCAATCCGACTGCAAATGGAAGGAATTGAACAAGAACTTGACAAGATGAGAGTATGCTTGATGAAATCAACAACACACTGCCTCCGGAACTATTGAAAAAAGGCACAATGGGTAAGAAAGATTTCAGACAGTACTCCGGTTGAGAAGGGAGGCAAAACTTGACAAGATGAGAGAACTTGAATGAAAACACGACACTCCGGTTGAATGGATAAGCAAAAGGAAAGAACATGATCTTTGACAACAAATGGGATGATGGGTCGAAGAGTGCAACATCACAATGCCTCCGGAAGAAAGAATAAAAGATGTATCATTGGAATAAAAGAATAGAGAAGAAAAAGCCAACTTCTGCCACAACTGATCTTGGAAAGCACCCTTCCAAGAAGGTTAAGATAGAGTTGTTGGAAAACCAACAACGAAAAGAACAAGCTTGTAGTGGGCTTATGGAGAACATCTCAAAATTTGAGGTGAAATTCTGCCACTAGCGGAAACAATAGATTGGACTAATATGAACAAGGAGACGAGAAACTTATTTCACTAGGAGGATAAATGAAGAACTTGGACCATTTATAAGCACCATAAATAGCAACAATCCTTAGGGCAAGCTTTAGGTGAAATATAACCCAAGATAACTCCAACGAAGAGATTGATGGGTTGCAAAGGATCTCATGAACGAATTGAAAATGATGGGTTTAAAATATGTCATTCGGGACAGCTTTTGAATCATGAAACAGAAAGAAATTGTCAAAAATGACATAACACCACCTCAAAAGATAAGGTAGAATGAATTGCACTTCGAAATGCAAGATGAAGAATGCTTGAAGTATAGCTTGGCAGATCATAGCTTCAAGAGAACTCTTGATGAACAATTGAAGAATGAAAATAAACCTTGACGAACCACCATGTAGAACCTCCGTGAAGAACTCCGGTAATAAAAGAATGATCCAAAATAATTGAAGGATGAAAAGAATAAGATTGAAGACTTGCAATGATTTAGATGGATCTTCGCGACGATATAAAGCGGAAAACTTGGAAATCCGGAAAAGAAAAGATGAATCAATTGCAACCGAGAATTTCATGAACCTCCGGAATAAAGAATTGAATGTACTTGATGAAACAAGAATAAGAATTATATTATGCTTATCCTTCACCAATTTAGATTGATGACAAGCAACGGATTTGGCATACTACTTATTCTCATAGAAAGGATTAAGATAGATATAGCGCAAACTTGGGAAAATCTTCAATGAACCACCGATAGGATTGAAACAACGAATGAATAAATATGATAACCATAGAAGAGAATCGTGAGCAAACCACCGTAAGAATTGAAAATGAACGAAGAAAAGATAAAGAAACACCGGAAAGAATTAGAGAACGAATGAAGATACTTGAGAGAATTTTGATACATGAGAACGAAGAGATCATGAGCTGATAAGAGAATACTTGAATGATGCACCGGTAAGATTTGGAGAATGAGAGCTGAAAGCTGAGAATGAATAAACCCAAAATGATGGGCTCCGAAGAATCTAACTAAAAAGACTCCTGAATTGCTCCGGATGGGTGAAAAGAATTCTCACAATCAAAAACAATTATGAGAGGATGGCAATAAGCTAGAATCACGAATCTCTGAGAGAATAGATAAGATATGGAGGAAAAACTCTTCTTCGGTCTTCAAATGTTGAGAATACCGATGAGAAATACCACCATGAATTGTTGAGGCACTCCGGAACGAAAATTAGAAAGGTTGAACTAATGATGAAAAGAATTTGACAGATCTTGGAGAATACATTTGACTGATGATAATTCATTCTTACGTCAAACTTTAAAAGATTTGAGAATAGCTCCGGTAAAATTAGAAGAGTCAGATAAGATCCTGGAAAAAGACATGTGGGTTAGGGCCCACTCAAGAGAAACACCGTTGAAATGATCTGAAGAGAGATTGCACTGGTTGAATTAAATGACTTGAATGAGATAACAACCTCGAAATAACATGAACGGATCGGGAATGGAAACATGAATCTTCTGAGATATCTTCGGCACTCCAGAACAATTGAATAGCGAGAAGTGGATGACTAAGAGGTGCACCGGTATGAGAAAGCATTGAAATGAGGAAATGATATGATCGACAAAGCTTGAACTGAATCCACCGGAGAAGAAAATGAGTTAAGAGTGACGAACTTGAGGCTTCCTTAGTAACTTCCTGAGAATCACCGGATAAAATATTGACGGAAAATAATGCAGAGGCTTCCAATCAATAAAATGATAGTTCATTAAGAAATCTGAATCCTTGAAGAAAAAGGGATGGGAGGGCGGGAAAAACAAAGACAACTTTGGACGGATGAAACAAACACCATTGAGTAACTTAGAATTGATCTTGCGGATGTTGAAATGATCGGATCCACTTGAAGAGAAACACGCCGGTTGAAAAGGATTGACATGACAATCTCGATTATCATGAAGGGTTGGTATTCACATAGGAGTATGAGAACACTGCTTCGGAAAGGTATGGAATCAACACTTGACTTTGAAGCAACTCGAATACCACAACTCAAAACAAAACAAAACAAAGGATTGGCTTGCAGAATAAGCCGGAACAAACATATGATAGAGATTTCGTCCGAAGTTTCCTTGGTGGGGCCCACACGGGCTCGATCGTACAACACCATCATGTACAAGGCAGTGCATATGACATACGAAGTGTCCCCGAGTCAGCATAGCCAAGGACTCTTTAAGACACAACGAGACCACTGTAAAACCAACCGTGGATAGGCGGGCCACTAGACGTTGAACCCCAATCTCATATCATGCATCTGTCGGAAAGATATCCTAAGAGATACTTGAATCCCCACTTATAAACTCCCGAAACTTTATGGTTATGTAATCAGGTGTTGGGGATACAGGGGACGCATAATATCTCACCAAAAACTAGCAAATCCTACATCCAGCTGTATCCATCCTTCAACACATAACCAAGAAACCTTAGGAAATCATTTACCTCAACCTTCGAAAAGCATCCGTTATATGAGTTATGGCAATACTCCCGAACTCCCGCCCCTGTACTGGGTGGCGTCGAGGTTATCTCACCAACAACTGCATAAAATAGATTTTCGATGTCGGCGAACTCAGGTATTCCAGAACTGCAACGATAAAATTGTGACGACAACACCTCGGAGCTCAACTCCCCGGGACACTGCCACAACCCCTAAATGTTAGGAGGCACCAAGAACAATGTTCTCGTCTGATGAAGATTGGCTTTTAATTGGTGATTTTAATTACATTTGAAGCCCCACTAACCGCAATAAACTTGGTGGCAACATTAATGATATGATTACATTCAATGATTTTATTCCATCACAAGGGCTCATTGAACTACCAATCAAAGGCAGGGCATATACCTGGAGTAATATGCAGCAGGAGCCCCTACTAGAGCAACTTGATTGGTTTCTTACCTCCACTAATTGGACTCTGTCATATCCAAATACCATGGTAAAACCCCTTGGGAAACCAATCTCTGACCACATCCCCTGTGTAGTCACAATTGAAACTTCAATACCAAAAAGCAATCTATTCAGGTTTGAGTCTTTTTGGGTACAACACCCAGGGTTTATGGAACTTGTCTCAGAAGTTTGGAATCGGCCAGTCAACTCTTCTAATGCTGCCACTGTGCTCTGCCGCAAATTTAAAATGCTAAGATATGAACTCAAACACTGGAGTAAAAAGATTTCCAAACTATTCATTGTAATAGAAAATTCAAACTCCACACTGGCAGATATTGATGCTAGAGAAAACAAACGGATCTTATCAACTCTTGAACGCAACTTTAGGACAATCCTAAAGAAGCACATTCTTCGGTTATTAAATTACCAGAAGCAATACTGGAAAAAAGATGCACCATTCGCTGGGTTCAATTTGGGGATGAGGATCCAAAATTTCTTAAAGCCCTTGCTTCTGAAAGATATAGTAGAAATAACATAACCACTCTCCGGCTTGATAATGGTACAATAGTGGAAGATCATGCTGGTAAAGAGGCCCTCATCTACCATACGTACAAGGACAAGCTTGGTTCTTCTGGTAACTATCAAATGAAATTTGATCTTCCTAGCATCATTAAAAAAGTAGATGACTTGGACCAGCTCACTGTCCCTTTCTCCAAACATGAAATTGATGATGTCATCAAAGGAATGCCATCTGATAGAGCCCCTGGTCCGGATGGTTTCACGGGTCATTTCATTAAAACTTGCTGGCACATCATCAAAGAGGACTTTTATAGACTTTGTGATCAATTCCATGAAGGGACCTTAAACTTAGAAAGCATCAATGAGGGTTTCATCACGTTAATACCTAAAGTTCCCTCACCAGAGACGATCAACGACTTTCGGCCGATCACGCTACTAAATTGCTGCTTCAAAATAATCACCAAGCTATTGGCCATCCGCCTACAGAAGATCATCCTCAAACTTATACATCGTAACCAATACGGTTTCATCAAACGTAGAACTATACAAGACTGTCTTGCTTGGGCCTTTGAGTATATCCATCAATGCCAAGTCTCCAAGAAAAAAATTGTTCTACTCAAGCTTGACTTCGCTAAAGCCTTCGACACCGTAGAACATGGGGCTATGATTGAGATTATGAAACATATGGGATTCAATGACAAGTGGCTATCCTGGATCAAGTCTATTTTCTCCTCCGGTAAATCTTCCGTGCTCCTCAACGGAGTACCAGGCAGACAATTTTTATGCAACTGTGGTGTCCGAGAAGGAGACCCCTTGTCCCCCCTCATCTTCGTTATTGCAGCGGATCTCCTCCAAGCTGCCATTAATGATGCATTCCGACAAGGGAAGATCCACCTGCCATTTGACAGACAGCGTCAACAAGACTACCCGGTTATTCAATACGCGGATGACACAATAATTATCATGCCAGCGTGTCCAACCCAAGCACATACTATGAAAGGAATTCTTAATGACTTTGCCACTTCCATTGGTCTCAAGATAAACTTTCATAAATCGACACTCATACCGATGAACTGTGAGGCAGATCTTACAAATGAGCTTGCTAATATCTTTGAATGCAAGATTGGTAACATACCGTTCACATACCTTGGCCTCCCCCTGGGGACTAGTAGACCCTCCATCCAAGACCTAATGCCGACGGTAAGCTCTGTTGAACGAAGACTGACTTCCACCTTGACAATGATGTCATATGGAGTCAAACTTTCGCTGTTAAATACAGTCATCACCTCGCTCATCATGTTTGCTCTATGCACTCTAAAATTCCCACCGAAAATCTTGGAGTTATTGGATAAGATTCGTCGAAAATGTCTCTGGACAAAGAAAACTGAACAGGGAAAAAAATGCAACTCTCTGGTTGCCTGGGATAGGATCTGCCACCCAAAAGATAGTGGAGGCCTTGGGATCATCAACTTAAAGATACAAAGTGATGCGCTCCTCCTCAAATACTTGCACAAGTTCTATAACCAGCATGACCTCCCTTGGGTTGATCTGATTTGGTCCACATACTACACGGACAAGATACCCCATGCTTCTGATCCTTGTAGTTCCTTCTGGTGGAGAGATGTCCTCAAACTAACTCCAATCTATCATGGCATCTCAAAAGTTGGAAGTTAACCATGGCGACAATGTGCTCATGTGGAAGGACCTCTGGCTCGAGGAAACTCTAGTTGACTCCCACCCAAGAGCCTTTTCCTTTGCTAAGAATGAAGATGTCTCCGTACAATATTTTCTACGTGTTTCCTTGTTAGACGAGGCGTTTCACCTCCCCCTCTCTATAGAGGCTCATGCAGAGGTTCGAGACATCCAGCACCTTGTGGCCCACATTGCTCTAGATAATGATCAAACCACAAGAGACGTATAGTCCTACTCCCAGGGGGCTGCAGAATATACTGCATGAAGATTCTATAAGTTCTGCTTTAGGGATGTAAAAGCCCATAAAACATATCAGTGGCTCTGGAAATCCAAGGTCACAATTAAGATAAAAGTCTTTGGTTGGCTTCTACTCTCTGATCGCCTCAATACAAGGAACATGCTCAAACGCCGACACTACAATGTGGGAGATGACCTGACATGCCTTCTTTGCAGCCATATAGAGGAAGATGTGGACCACATGATTCTAAACTGCCCATTCAGTAAGTACTATTGGTCCAAACTTGGGATGAATCCTGATCACCATGTCACACGGCTACCCTAGTTGGAAACGGCCAAGAAGAATTGGAGCAAACTTATGTTCATGGAAATCTTCTTACAAGCATCTTGGAGTATTTGGAAGGAACAAAACGATAAACTCTTCAGAAACATTAGCCCATCCTACAACTCTTGGCTAGCTAGATTTAAAACAGACTTTGGTTTACTACAATATAGAGTGAAAGATAATATGAAGGACTTTATTTTCCTACTTTTAGACTCCCTCCCTTCTTACTAGTCTCCACCACTAGTTTTCACATTACCTGAGCCACAAAAGTGGCCAGGGATGCACTCTGTACAGCCCTTATACAATGTACAATGTAACACTTGAAAAGTAATATATCACAGTGGGAGCCTCTCCCACTGTCACAGGTTAAAAAAAATGTTCTCGTCACAAAACCATCGGAACGACTCCAAGATACCCGCGTGATCCTAAAAAAATTTAGTGAAATTTGAGAAGAGAAGAGAAGAGTCAAAACTCTACATCAGGAAGCCTCACCAGAGCGACGAAGGGACTGAGGAGTAAAAAGAATCCTACTCTCCGATATATATAATCCTATAAGACTCAAAACATTTTTCTAGACTCAACAACGCCAACGATTCGATCAAGCAGGGGGCTCCTAAGTCGTGGAAGGATCTGATACCAACTTGTAACACGCACGATACGGTTATACCTCCCACGTGTCGGAGCATGACTTAGAGGCATAACCGCATTGTAGGCATGTCGCAAGAGGGATAATCTTTAAACATCCCATGTACTGAATAAGAAAGGGTAATAAGTTGGCTTACAATCGCCACTTCACACAATACATAAATATAGCATTATGTTATCCAGAATACAATCAAGGTCCAACTATGGAACCAAAATAAAAGAAGACAACCCCAAATGCTAGGTCCCCGATCGTCCCAACCGGGCTCTACTACTGATCAACTGGAAACAAAACAACACAATGAACACGATCTTCATCGATCTCCCACTTGAGCTCAGTTGCTCACCTGCACTGGTATCAACGGCACCTGCAACTGTTTGGAAGTAAACTGTGAGTCACGGGGACTCAGCAATCTCACACCCTCGCGATCAAGACTATTTAAGCTTATGGGTAGGGAAAAGGGTAGTGAGGTGGAGCTGCAGCAAGCACTAGCATATATGGTGGCTAACATACGCAAATGAGAGCGAGAAGAGAAGCAAAGCACAGTCGTTAAACTAGAAGTGATCCTAAAACTACTTACATTCAAGCATAACACAAGAACCGTGTTCACTTCCCGGACTCCACCGAAAAGAGACCATCATGGCTACACACGCGATTGATGCATTTTAGTTAAAGTTAAGTGTCAAGTTCTCTACAACCGGACATTAACAAATTCCCATCTGCCCATAACTGCGGGCACGACTTTCGAAAGTTTAAATCCCTGCAGGGGTGTCCCAACTTAGCCCATCACAAGCTCTCACGGTCAACGAAGGATATTCCTTCTCCCAGGAAGACCCGATCAGACTCGAAATCCCGGTTACAATACATTTCGACAATGGTAAAACAAGACCAGCAAAGCCGCCCGGATGTGCCGACAAATCCCGATAGGAGCTGCACATATCTCGTTCTCAGGGCACACAGGATTAGCCAGACGTCAGGTTGACATAGACCCTGGTTGCCCAGGGGGCGCCGGACATCGCTCAGGTTGGACCAAAACTTATAGAAGCACTGGCCCCGGGGGGTTAAAATAAAGATGACCCTTGAGTCTGCAGAACCCAAGGGAAAAAGGCTAGGTGGCAAATGGTAAAACCAAGGTTGGGCCTTGCTGGAGGAGTTTTATTCAAGGAGAACTATCAAGGGGTTCCCATTATAACCCAACCACGTAAGGAACGCAAAAATCAAGGAACATAACACCGGTATGACGAAAACTAGGGCGGCAAGAGTGGAACAAAACACCTGGCATAAGGCCGAGCCTTCCACCCTTTACCAAATATATAGATGCATTAATTAAATAAGATATATTGTGATATCCCAACATATCCATGTTCCAACATGGAACAAACTCCAATCTTCACCTGCAACTAACAACGCTATAAGAGGGGTTGAGCAAAGCGGTAACATAGCCAAACAATGGTTTGCTAGGAAAGGTGGGTTAGAGTCTTGACATGGCGATATGGGAGGCATGATAAAGCAAGTGGTAGGTATCGCGGCATAGCAATAGAGCGAGCAACTAGCAAGCAAAGATAGAAGTGATTTCGAGGGTATGGTCATCTTGCCTGAAATCCCGCAAGTAAGAAGAACGAGTCCATGAAGAAGACAAATGGACATAGTCAAACGGATCCTCACAAACGCGAAGTTATCGGGACTAACCCGAAGAAGCAACACGAGAAAGAAGCAAACAACATAGTAAACAACCATCACATCAACATGGCATGATGCAAAACCAAGTATGATGCATGTCTGGTTTAATGAAGCATGGCATGGCAAAGTGCACAAACAATCCGACAAATTAAGTGGAGCTCAATATGCAACTCTGTTGCATATTGATGAAACACCACTTCAATTATTTAGTTCCTCTCGTTTATGTACCCAACAATATTAAATGTTTATTCACATGGCAAGGGGTGAAGCAAATGAAAACTACCTATCTAGGCAAGTTTAAATGAGGCCGGAACAACAAGCAACAAGTCCGAAAAAATCCTCATGAGCATATATTAGATTTGGTACTGTTCTGCCCTAAACCATATTTTAGAATTGTTAAACATGCAAAGTAATGCCACCATGTTAAACTAGGCATTTTTCTACCCCATTTACATATAAAGTTTGTTAGGTTTGGAGCGACGGTTATTAAGTTATGAATTAAACCGTTTTAGCATGCTATATGAGCAAATGTAATCGAACGTCATTTTAAGCATTTCAAACATGGATGAAAGTTGCATATTATGAAACTAGATGAAATTCTAGTCATATTAGATATAGAGATCATTTTAATCCGGTGCACGGTTATTTAATTATGAGTAATGCAAAAAATGGCATTTCTGTAATATGCATGTTTAGGATATTTAGCAAAACGTCCAAGGGAAAAAAATGACCACGGGCTGGAACTGAACTGGCCCAACAGTAAGAAAAAAAGGAGGGGGCGCTTGGGGGCTGCCCACCATGGGCCAAGGCCCATTCGATGGTGAGGTGGACCGGTTGGGCTGCGATCTGGCACGGGAGGAGGCGCGCTGGGCCGGCCTGCATTGGTTAGATCGAGGAAGGGTCAACGCGGTCGCTCGAACGACTTGAGGCAGAGGCGTCGTCCTCCTCTTCTCGACAGGAAGAAGAGCAACGGCGGCACTGAGGACTCCGGCGAGCGGCAGGATGGGGAGGGGTTGGCGCGGGAGCTCGGGGAGGATCCAAGCGCGAAAGGTCCTCGGGTCCCGTTTCTAGTGGGATCGAAGCGGAGGCATCGGGGTGGCGGACATGGCGCCAACGCAGGCGAAGGCGAGGAGCTCCGAAGCGACGAAGAGGATGTGGGGCGCCATGAGGACGGGCACGGGGACCTTGGCACCTGGCGTCCACGGCGGAGGTAGCGGCGTTGGAGGGTCCTGGTGGCCGGATCGCAACGCGGCGGGGCGGACGGGGTCCTGGAGGCATTCGGGCATCCATGGCAACCTGCGAGACACAGAGAGAAAGAGAGAGATGTGAGAGGAGGGAGCAGCAGGGAGAGATGGAGGGAAGGAGAGCAGCGGCAGGGCTCATCTGCTCGAGCAAGGTGGTGCGCAAGGGGCTCGGTTGTTGGAGAACCGAAGTGAAGCAGAGGAGGCCAGTGGTTGGTGGGGAGAGATCGAGAGGAATTTTGGATCTGGGACACTCACACTGATTGGATGGGGATGGATCCCGAGGTGGGAGATGTGGCGGCAGTGACAAGTGGATGGGACAATGTCCTTAGAATTTAGGCTCGCTGATTTATATAGTAGGTGGGTTAGGTTAGGGGCTAATCCGGTCCCTTCGATTTAGATCGAACGTTCGGGATAAATAGGCTAGGGAGACCAAAAAGAAAAACGAGATGTTTTGTAGATGTTTGGGGATGATCCGAATCCAACGGTGACGACTTCCCGGGTCGGGTCCGAGACAGCTTTCGGACGCGCGCGCGAGAAGGGCCGCGGGCTGACGAGAGAGGTTAGGTTGGGCCTGACGGTAGGTAGAGGACTGTGGCTGAGAAGAGAGAGACGGAAATGCAGCCGGGCAAGGTTTTCGGAGACCGAAAACGTCCGACGTTTGACCGACTATAATGTCGCTATAGTTATCCATTGGGGCATCAAACAATCTCCGAATGCAATGAAATTTGACAGGCATTCTATCTACACTATAACAACACCGCATGTCAACTTTCAACCCATTCCGAGAACATTCTCTGGCCACTATAAAATAATATTTCGGACGTGCCGCGGGCGCGTGCAAGTGTGGTTGAGCTCAGAACAGACAACAGAGAGAACGAGGAGACCGGGACGGATGCAAGTTTTGAGAACATGATGATGAAATGCACATGATGACATGATGAAATGCAACACGCAAGCAAATGACAAGGCAACAACAACGAATAACTCGAAGACACCTAGAGCAATGGTCTCGCCGGGGGTTCCGTCTTGCCGGCATCAGACCCTGCCGGGGATGGCCCTGACCCGCCACCCGATGGCTCTGCTGCCACTGCTACCTTTTCCTCATGTTCCTTCTGCGCCACCAGTGTGGCACTAACTACTTGATTTGTTGCTGCCAAGTATAGCAGTAACGGCTCTTGCGGTTTGGGCGTGACTAGTGTCGGCGTGGAGGAGAGATACCTCTTCAAATCTTATAGTGCAGCCTCTGCCTTCGGAGTCCACTTTACTGGACCCGCCTTTTTCAAAATTTTGAAAAAGGGGTGGGCACGCTCAATAGATTTGGAGATGAATCTACTCAGGGCGGCAACGCAGCCGGCGAGCCTACGAATGTCTTTGACCCGCTTCGGTGCTTCAATCTGCTCGATCGCCTTGATCTTGTCGGGATTTGCTTCAATTCCGCGCTGAGACACAAAGAACCCAAGAAGTTTGCCGGACAGGACACCGAACACGCACTTCTCTAGGCTGAGCTTGAGGTTGATCTTACGCAGATTTGCAAATGTTTCTTCCAGGTCTTGTACGAGTGTGACCATGTCCTTGGTTTTGACCACTATATCATCCATATAGGCTTCCATATTTCTATGTAGCTAGGGCTCAAAACCAATTTGGACCGCTCGGGCAAACGTCGAACCGACGCTCTTCAACCCTAAAGGCATCCATACAAAACAGTACATACCACATGGGGTGATGAATGCGTTCTTTTCTCCGTCTTCTTTCATCATGAAGGTCTGGTGGTATCCTGAATAGGCATCAAGGAATGATAGCAGGTCACACCTGGCAGTGGAGTCTACAATCTGGTCGATGCGTGGCAAGGGGAAAGGATCCTTTGGACAAGCTTTATTGATATCTGTGTAATCAATACACAGCCTCCACTTCCCATTTGCCTTACGCACCACCACAGGATTGGCCAACCACGTCGGGTGGAGTACTCCTCTAACCAGGCCTATCGCCTCCAACTTCCTGATCTCTTCTATGATGAACTCTTGTCGCTCCAAAGCTTGCTCCCTGACCTTTTGCTTGATGGGCCGCGCATGAGGACAGACATCAAGATGGTGCTCAATCACCTCCCTCGGAACACCGGGGATGTCGGATGCTTGCCATGCAAACTCATCGACATTTGCCTGCAGGAAGGCGACGAGCGCGCTTTCCTATTTGCTGTCGAGGGTGGAGCTTATGGTGAAAGCCCCGCCCATGCCGTCCTTCTTGACGGATGTGACGCCCGGGTAATTAAGCTACAGTGATCCTCTACTAATGATGCCACGTCACCTCGATTATAGTTGCTAATCTCGAGTTAGTTCAAGACCGATTCAAATTCAAATTCAAAATCAGGAAAACAATAAAACTTTTCAAATTTTAAAACTAAAATGTTCGGAGTGAACCAATTAATTCATAGAAAATTATGGTGGAGAAAAAACATTTATCGTAAAAGGTTTAAATGCACTTAGGTAATTAAAGCAGTAGGTAAAACAATTATATAAATGCCTTTCTATTTATAAAATATCAGAATATCTTATTTAGTTGCCTGAAATTAGTCAGCAGAATAATTATTATTGCTAAATTGGGACTTGCTTTTAGGTTTTATAAAACTGTAATGAATCAAAAGGAAATAAAAATAGAAAAGAAAAGTAGAAAGAAAACGAAACTAACAAAATAAAAAGCAAAGCAACCCCCCCCTCACTGGGCCAACCGTGGCCCAGCTGGCCAGCCCCACTGGGCGAAGGCCCAACCAGTTGCGCCCCACTCCCCTCCCTTATCCCCCCACCCTGGTCAAACCCTAACCGACAGCCCCCCCACTTGGTCCCACTCCCTCTCTGCCTCCCTCCCCGATCCAGATCGGGATCGAGGGCGTTCGAGCCCGGCGCCACTGGACCTCCCCGTCGCCACTCCCGCGCCAGAACCCTCCCCCGCCGACGCCTCACCAAGCCCGACGCCGCCCGTCGTCATCGCCGGCGCTAGGCGCCGCCTCGCCTGCGCTGCCTCGCCGCCGAGCTCCGTCGCCGGAACCGCACCACCTCGTCGCCCGTCTTCGCCTCCTCCATGACTGGAGTTCCTCCGCCTTGTCGCGCCGGACCTCCCCGACTCCTCCTCGAGCCGGCTTTCGCACAACTTCAGGGCCCCGGTGAGGCCCCGTCCACCCCTCCTCTTCTTCCCCTCCGTCCCGGGCCGCACCATCGTAGCCCGCTAATCGTCCTCGCCTCGCCCGCACTTGACCCTGACCGCGCCCGCTCTGGTTCCCGCTTGTCGCTCGCCCGCGTGCGAGGTCCCGCCTCGCCGGCGTTGCTGTGGCCTCGCCAGCCCACACGCACACCGCGGCCGGGCCGCGCTCTGTCCGCGCTCGTGCGCGTCCTCGCGCCGGCCTGCAACCTCCCGGCCTCGACCGTTCGCGGCCACGGCCGCGCCTCCGCTCGCCTCCGCCTGGCCACGCCCAGCCCCGGCGCCGCCCAGCCCTGGCCTCGCCTTACCACACTCTGGCGCCGCCTCCTGATGCTGCCGGCGCCACCCCTTGCCTCCGCTCGCCGTCGCCCTGGCGGCCTCGTCCCGCCTTGCGGGTGAGTGCTCGCTCGGGTGCGCCCGCACCCGCTGGACCAAACCCGCCAAGGTCCCTGTGGCCTATGACAGATGGGCCCCACGCCCAGAACGTTTTTCTTATGAAATAAATAAATAAGTAAATAAATAAATAATGAAATTAATTAATTAATTAATTAATTAACCAATTAATTAACTTAATTAATTCTGATTAAATTAACCTAATGATTAGTTAATCTAATTAGCTAATTAATTAGTATGACAGTGGGGCCCACCCACTAATTAATTTTGATTAGATTAATTAAACTATTTAATTAAAATGTGTCACTGACCAGTGGGACCCACTGGTCAGGTTGACCAAGTCAACTCTGTTGACTGCTGATGTCAGCATGACATCATGCTGATGTCATTAATTCATTTTTGAATTAATTAATTAATTAATTAAATTCTAGAAATTAATAAAATCTTTAGAAAATCATATCTTTTAATCCATAACTCGGATGAAAATACTTTCTACATGAAAGTTGCTCTAAACAACGAGATGAATCCGGATACGTAGCCCATTCGTCCGCCACGCACCCCTAACATGTCAAACTCACAACTTTCCCCCCTCCGGCTCCTCTGCCCGAAAACGCGAAACACCGGGGATACTTTCCCGGATGTTTCCCCCTTCACCGGCATCACCTCATACTGCTTTAGGGCACCTCTAGCACCGATACGTGTCATGTCATGCATCGTTATGCATCTGTTTGCTCAAATATTTATTGTTTCTTCCCCCTCTTCTCTCGCTACACACCGAGACCGACGCCGCTGCTACCCAGTACGACTACGGAGTTGTCGACCCCTCTCTCTTGCCAGAGCAACCAGGCAAGCCCCCCCTTGATCACCAGATATCGCCTACTCTTCTCTATACTACTTGCATTAGAGTAGTGTAGCATGTTACTGCTTTCCGTTAATCCTATTCTGATGCATAGCCTGTCATTGTTGTTACAACTGTTGATACCTTAACTACAATCCTAAATGCTTAGTATAGGATGCTAGTGTTCCATCAGTGGCCCTACACTCTTGTCCGTCTGCCATGCTATACTACTGGGCCGTGATCACTTCGGGAGGTGATCACGAGCATATACTATATACTTTACACTGTTACATTACCGGTGATACTGTTTGGAGATGGGGGCTGAAGGGGCAGGTGGCTCCATCCCGGTAGAGGTGGGCCTGGGTTCCCGACGGCCCCCGACTGTTACTTTGTGGCGGAGCGACAGGGCAGGTTGAGACCACCTAGGAGAGAGGTGGGCCTGGCCCTGGTCGGTGTTCGCGGATACTTAACACGTTTAACGAGATGTTGGTATTTGATCTGAGTCTGGCTATTGGCCTATACGCACTAACCATCTACGCGGGGATAGTTATGGGCACTCGACGTCGTGGTATCAGCCGAAGCCTTCGTGACGTCAGCGACTGAGTGGCGCACGCCGGATTGGACCGTAAGCCTGCTCTTGTATTAAGGGGGCTAGTTCTGCTTCCGGCCGCGTACGCAACGTGCAGGTGTGCAATGGGCGATGGGCCCAGACCCCTGCGCATAATATTTAGACCGGCGTGCTGACCTCTCTGTTGTGCCTAGGTAGGGCTGCGACGTGTTGATCTTCCGAGGACGGGCATGACCCAGGAAAGTGTGTCCGGCCAAATGGGATCGAGCATGTTGGGTTATGTGGTGCACCCCTGCAGGGAAGTTAATCTATTCGAATAGCCGTGATCTTCGGTAACAGGACGACTTGGAGTTGTACCTTGACCTTATGACAACTAGAACCGGATACTTAATAAAACACACCCTTCCAAGTGCCAGATACAACCGGTGATCGCTCTCTCACAGGGCGACGAGGGGAGGATCATCGGTTAGGATTATGCTACGTGATGATACTTGGAGGACTTCACTCTACTCTCTTCTACATGCTGCAAGACGGAGGCTGCCAGAAGCGTAGTCTTCGAAAGGACTAGCTATCACCCCCTTATCCCGGCTTTCTGCAGTTCAGTCCATGTATAATAGCCTTATTCCAGTTGATACCAATGCATACATATGTAGTATAGTTCCTTGCTTGCGAGTACTTTGGATGAGTACTCACGGTTGCTTTCTCCCTCTTTTCCCCCTATCCCTTCTACCTGGTTGTCGCAACCAGATGTTGGAGCCCAGGAGCCAGACGCCACCTTCGACGACGGCTCCTACTACACCGGAGGTGCCTACTACTACGTGCTGCCCGCTGACGACGACCAAGAGTAGTTTAGGAGGATCCCAGGTAGGAGGCATGCGCCTCTTTCGATCTGTTTCCCCGTTTGTGCTAGCCTTCTTAAGGCAAACTTGTTTAACTTATGTCTGTACTCAGATATTGTTGCTTCCGCTGACTCTTGTGCCTTCGAGCATTTGTATTCGAGCCTTCGAGGCCACTGGCTTGTAATATAAAGCTTGTATTATTTTAATTTGTGTCTAGAGTTGTGTTGTGATATCTTCCCGTGATTCATGATCTTGGTCGTACACATTTGCGTGTATGATTAGTGTACGGTCAAATCGGGGGCGTCACAAGTTGGTATCAGAGCCGACTGCCTGTAGGAATCCCCCTTCCACACTCCTTGGTCGAAGTTGAGTCTAGACATTACAAAACTTTTACTAACATGGCCGTGTGCCTTACGGGCCCACGTCGCCATTTGGGTGGTATTAGAATCTTTTACTCCTCGATCTTTACTCCGGGATTCTGAACTCTCTTCTATTCGCGGTAAACAATTTTTACTAAAATCTAACTTTAGGTTCTCGAAATTACTTTCTCCCGGAGAGCCCCTTCAGTCCAGATGATCGCCGGCTGCACCAGAAGATTTCGAAGATACTCTCCGATATTCTCTCGAGACCTTGTGCCGTTGCTTTTGCAATTCCCTTCCACCGAAATATCCCTATGGATAAATACTTACACCTGTCGTGCTTACTTTTATTCCCAGTCGATCTTGTTATTACAAGATACCCCGAGAATATTTTGTTCCTACTGCCTTGCAGTTCTTTTCCACCTGATTACCCCTAAGAATAATTTCTCGCACTTTCCGAGTATCCGCTCATCCCCAGTTGTTCGGGTGTTTCACAAAAGTCTTTGAAATACTATTCAGTCCTCCAAAAATCCTTAGCAACTAATGCTCTGCAAATACTTGTATGCTTATATTATGGATGCTCCCATATCACTAGCAATATTCACTAGTATCTTTTGACACCGTCATTTTGATCCTATTGATTCAACATGTGTGCGAATGCACACAATCATCTATCAACCCTTCTAAATTATCTTTCCGGCTCAGACATCCTTTTAAACATGAGCTGGTTCCTGACCAGTCGGATTGCCATCGATTGTACCCCTAAGTCTATGCAACTTATCCATCCTTAGTCAGAGCGTTTGCTTCTGATCCCTTGATCGGAAGTCATAATCCTTTTGCATTTGAACTTTGAATTAGTCAGGTGTTTCTATAATCAGATCTCCTTGCATTCTTCTTCCTCTGGTTGAGTACCGATGCTCACATCATATCCCTTGTGGACCATCGGTTCCTTTGTTGGATTTTATCCGACAGTGTGCTTCATATTGAATAACCTTGTGAGCCTTTGCATGGGTATATAATGCCTTTGGTAAATTGTATCATCTGCTTTTGAACAATGCTCTACTTTCGAGCTTGTATTATTTACTCCGAAGTTTGTGGTATATGTTCCTAAGATGCCCTGATGGGTTGGACCTACGCCTTCCCTAATCCGCGTGAACCCGAAATATTACACGGGTCATACTTATCTGGTATTGCACCAGGTAAAAACTTTCAACAACTAATGTCATTTTCGAAATACGAGAGGTGAATGAAAGGTTATGCGTTGAACAAGTGGGAGTCGACCTTGAACCCTGTGTTCATGCCCATGGACATGATGTATACCTTATCATGGAAGCTTCTCTTAAAATAATTATCCCCTTGTTATAAGTTCATCTTGTATCCATGGACGTGGTTCCGACCATGTTCCTCCTTGATTCTGTTTCTCGTGCAAGTTTGAGCCCTTATCTTCTGCAGAGCAATACCCTAGTCCAACCTCTACCTTGATCTGTCGTCGAGTATTACCCCCTGGTATCTTGAGATAATCATGGAACTGCATAACTTCTTATGAGTTCTTCATCAAGTGCTACATTCTCACTGATTCCAATTTTCCACGGGCTGGAGTTATTAGACACTCAAAGACACCGATAACTGAATCGAGATCGCACCACAATTAAACAACTCTTGGTAACCTTCATTACTTACGAATTTGAACTCGATCATGTAAGTCCTGGCCTGCTCGGCTATATCATTATCATGCTAAACTTTAACTGTGCTACCTGGTCCTTAATCCCGGAGCACAACTTTCGATGATGAGCTAAGCTTACGACGATCATGCTCGTCATATCAGTTCACCTTGAACAACAAGCTTGATTTCAAGTTTGTGTCCTACCCATGGTTCCAATAACCTTCCGCTCCATCATTCCTTTGACCTGATGTCGTCGCTGATTGATTACATCTTCATGAAATCCCTCGACAAATGTGTCGTGATCATCATCGACCTTATGAGCTCTTCCAGGATATCAATTGAGTTCATGATGAGAAATACTATCCTTGCCCCCGATGATTTGTGTTAGTTTTGACCACTTTATTGCCTTCCGGTCAACACAAACGTGTTCGTGTTTTGTGTTATACCTTGAGTTCCCTGCTATCCAGCATTTGTTCTTCTTTACCTTGGAGTATTACCATCTTTTAATATCAAGGATGTTGTGAGGATTGCTCCACCTCTTAAGAATTCTTGGTATAGTGATACTTCTCATCATCACCATTCTTTCTTGGTCCTCGCGTTGATTCCAACCGGGGTACCAACAAGTGAACGGTGCTGTTTGGATTCTGCCTTTCTAGCAACCCTATTGCTTTGAAGTTAATGGCCGGCCATTCATTCTTAGACTATTGATTATTGAATCACCATTCTGACATTGGTCGTGCAGCCCAACCATATTTCGGGCGCATCTTTCTACCAATGTTTAACTGTGTATGTTTTCCTCCAGCATACCTCATTATATCATTTGATCTGACAAATGTTATCTCCTTGTTCACATAGTTGTGGAAATCCTTCCTTTTTGGAAATGTCAATGGATTTCGCTGAGTCAATCAGCCACCTCCTCACCTCTCCTTGATTAAATGATGAACTTGTGTGTCGGAACTCGCTCCATAGCTCATTTCCGAGAATCTTACATTGTCATCTCGTAAATTGTGTTGCACCTTTTCTTCTGAGGTATCCTGACACCAATCGGATCTGAACCTCGGTCAGATATGATGGTTGGAACATATTTCCAAGAATTATAACATTGGTCTTTATATGACCCGGTAAGGTGGTGTCATACCTAGCCCATCAGGCCGGAGACCCTATTGTTATAGTTCCCTTTTGCTATGTTATCCATTCTTCCATGAGGAAACGGTAAGACTTATTCTACAAGTTGTTCCTGATGAATCCTTCATGTATCAAAAGTACGACCTTTGCTTGAAGTCCATGTCAATGCTATCTCGAAGCATGTCTATGGTACTCCGTTTTTCAACAAGAACATTTGAAGCCCAGTGCTAAATGTTTCTTGCTCAATTATCCAATCACCGTTGTATGGGTAATGTCATGAAATTTCTCTCCCCTTTCCTGAAGGGTTTTCTACTTAATATCCTGCCAGGGATATCATGCTCTGTTTGTCCTTGGGAAGGATATACCCCTGAAATAAGTGTTCAAAAACATTTTCCTTTCCATTGATCTGTTTAATCTGATAATCATACTATCCTTCCCATTGTATTGATTAACATTTCTAGTAATCTAACTTATATGAGCAGTGGCATTTCCCTGCTTAGCTAAGCACCTTTTTGTACCACTCTATCAGTAAGACCCTGTTACTATTGTTGATGACATTCCAGTAGCCACCGATGGACGAAAACTTTGCCTATTGGTCCGCCTCGTTCAACGAGCAGGAAAATGGTTCTCTTTGTCCCTCGCCCTTGGTACTGATGTTGTTGCCGACATAAATGATAGGCTATAACCCACATGGTGGTCCCATAACCCCTAGTTCCACAGGATCGAAACCTGACTCTCATGTACAACCCTGTTTCCAAAGTTATTCCTCACGCTTGGCTTCGTATGTAATTCACGAGCCACCTTTCGGGGGATCATCGATTCTGGTATTAAACATAATACCTATACCCGTTGCCTTGTTTCAGGCAACGACGATTGTCTATCCGTTTCAAACTTCTTATGGTACCTTCTTACTTTGCTCTCGATGTGTTTTATTTGTTCAACTCGAGAGATACCCTTATGATCATTCTTGGGATACCCCCAATTGAATTTCCCTTATAACATTCAATTGTTGTAAAGCTGCCCCTTACCTATTCGTAAGTACGATGGAGTTCCCAAAGAAAGGATGACAACTTCATCATCATGACCTGAAACAACAGAATGAAGACATCAATGTAATGGATCAACCTCTTCGAGAAGAACAACCAAGACCAAGAACACTCCCTAGAATTTCGTAACCCGAACCTTCCCCCTTTACTTCCCTCTTAAATCTCGGGACGAGATTTCTTGTAGTGGAGGAAAATTGTGACGCCCGGGTAATTAAGCTACAGTGATCCTCTGCTAATGATGCCACGTCACCTCGATTATAGTTGCTAATCTCGAGTTAGTTCAAGACCGATTCAAATTCAAATTCAAAATCAGACAAACAATAAAACTTTTCAAATTTTAAAACTAAAATGTTCGGAGTGAACCAATTAATTCATAGGAAATTATGGTGGAGAAAACACATTTATTGTAAAAGGTTTAAATGCACTTAGGTAATTAAAGCAGTAGGTAAAGCAATTATATAAATGCCTTTCTATTTATAAAATATCAGAATATCTTATTTAGTTGCCTGAAATTAATAGGTCAGTAGCATAATTATTATTGCTAAATTGGGACTTGCTTTTAGGTTTTATAAAACTGTAATGAATCAAAAGGAAATAAAAATAGAAAAGAAAAGTAGAAAGAAAATGAAACTAACAAAATAAAAAGCAAAGCAACCCCCCCCCTCACTGGGCCAACCGTGGCCCAGTTGGCCAGCCCCACTGGGCGAAGGCCCAACCAGTTGCGCCCCACTCCCCTCCCTTATCCCCCCACCCTAGTCAAACCCTAACCGATAGCCCCCCACTCGCTCCCACTCCCTCTCTGCCTCCCTCCCCGATCCAGATCGGGATCGGGGGCGTTCGAGCCCGGCACCACTGGACCTCCCCGTCGCCACTCCCGCGCCAGAACCCTCCCCCGCCGACGCCTCACCAAGCCCGACGCCGCCCGTCGTCATCGCCGGCGCCAGGTGCCGCCTCGCCTGCGCTGCCTCGCCGCCGAGCTCCGTCGCCGGAACCGCACCACCTCGCCGCCCGTCTTCGTCCTCCTCCATGACTGGAGTTCCTCCGCCTTGTCGCGCCGGACCTCCCCGACTCCTCCTCAAGCCGGCTTTCGCACAACTTCAGGGCCCCGGTGAGGCCCCGTCCACCCCTCCTCTTCTTCCCCTCCGTCCCGGGCCGCACCATCGTAGCCCGTTGATCGTCCTCGCCTCGCCCGCACCTGACCCTGACCGCGCCCGCTCCGGTTCCCGCTCGTCGCTCGCCCGCGTGCGAGGTCCCGCCTCGCCGGCGTTGCTGTGGCCTCGCCGGCCCACACGCACACCGCGGCCGGGCCGCGCTCTGGCCGCGCTCGTGCACGTCCTCGCGCCGGCCTGCAACCTCCCGGCCTCGCCCGTTCACGGCCACGGCCGCGCCTCCGCTCGCCTCCGCCTGGCCACGCCCAGCCCCGGCACCGCCCAGCCCTGGCCTCACCTTACCACACTCTGGCGCCGCCTCCTGATGCTGCCGGCGCCACCCCTCGCCTCCGCTCGCCATGGCCCCGGCTGGCCGCGCCGTCGTTGCCCCCGGCGGCCTCGTCCCGCCTTGCGGGTGAGTGCTCGCTCGGGTGCGCCCGCACCCGCTAGACCAAACCCGCCAAGGCCCCTGTGGCCTATGATAGATGGGCCCCACGCCCAGAATGTTTTTCTTATGAAAAGAAATAAATAAATAAATAAATAAATAAGTAAATAAATAATGAAAATAATTAATTAATTAATTAACCAATTAATTAACTTAATTAATTCTGATTAAATTAACCAAATAAGATTAATTAACCTAATTAACTACTATTAATTAGCTAATTAATTAGTATGACAGTGGGGCCCACCCACTAATTAATTTTGATTAGATTAATTAAACTTTTTAACTAAAATGTGTCACTGACCAGTGAGACCCACTGGTCAGGTTGACCAAGTCAACTCTGTTGACTGCTGATGTCAGCATGACATCATGCTGATGTTATTAATGCATTTTCGAATTAATTAATTAATTAATTAAATTCCAGAAATTAATAAAATCTTTAGAAAATCATATCTTTTAATCCGTAACTCGGATGAAAATACTTTCTACATGAAAGTTGCTCAGAGCGACGAGACGAATCCGGATACGCAGCCCGTTCGTCCGCCACGCACCCATAACATATCAAACTCGCAACTTCCCCCCCTCCGGCTCCTCTGCCCGAAAACGCGAAACACCGGGGATACTTTCCCGGATGTTTCCCCCCTTCACCGGCATCACCTCATACCGCTTTAGGGCACCTCTAGCACCGATACGTGTCATGTCATGCATCATTATGCATCTGTTTGCTCAAATATTTATTGTTTCTTCCCCCTCTTCTCTCGCTAGACACCGAGACCGACGCCGCTGCTACCCAGTATGACTACCGAGTTGTCGACCCCTCTCTCTTGCCAGAGCAACCAGGCAAGCCCCCCCCCCCTTGATCACCAGATATCACCTACTCTTCTCTATACTACTTGCATTAGAGTAGTGTAGCATGTTACTACTTTCCGTTAATCCTATTCTGATGCATAGCCTGTCATTGTTGTTACAACTGTTGATACCTTAACTACAATCCTAAATGCTTAGTATAGGATGCTAGTGTTCCATCAGTGGCCCTACACTCTTGTCCATCTGCCATGCTATACTACTGGGCCGTGATCACTTCGGGAGGTGATCACGGGCATATACTATATACTTTACACTGTTACATTACCGGTGATACTGTTTGGAGATGGGGGCTGAAGGGGCAGGTGGCTCCATCCCGGTAGAGGTGGGCCTGGGTTCCCGACGCCCCCCGACTGTTACTTTGTGGCGGAGCGACAGGGCAGGTTGAGACCACCTAGGAGAGAGGTGGGCCTGGCCCTGGTCGGTGTTCGCGGATACTTAACACGTTTAACGAGATCTTGGTATTTGATCTGAGTCTGGCTATTGGCCTATACGCACTAACCATCTACGCGTGGACAGTTATGGGCACTCGACGTCGTGGTATCAGTCGAAGCCTTCGTGACGTCAGTGACTAAGTGGCGCGCGCCGGATTGGACTGTAAGCCTGCTCTTGTATTAAGGGGGCTAGTTCTGCTTCCGGGCGCGTACGCAACATGCAGGTGTGCAATGGGCGATGGGCCCAGACCCCTGCGCCATAGGATTTAGACCAGCGTGCTGACCTCTCTGTTGTGCCTAGGTAGGGCTGCGATGTGTTGATCTTCCGAGGCCGGGCATGACCCAGGAAAGTGTGTCCGGCCAAATGGGATCGAGCGTGTTGGGTTATGTGGTGCACCCCTGCAGGGAAGTTAATCTATTCGAATAGCCGTGATCTTCGGTAACAGGACGACTTGGAGTTGTACCTTGACCTTATGACAACTAGAACCGGATACTTAATAAAACACACCCTTCCAAGTGCCAGATACAACCGGTGATCGCTCTCTCACAGGGCGACGAGGGGAGGATCATCGGTTAGGATTATGCTACGTGATGATACTTGGAGGACTTCACTCTACTCTCTTCTACATGCTGCAAGACGGAGGCTGCCTGAAGCGTAGTCTTCGAAAGGACTAGCTATCACCCCCTTATCCCGGCTTTCTGCAGTTCAGTCCATGTATAATAGCCTTATTCCAGTTGATACCAATGCATACATATGTAGTATAGTTCCTTGCTTGCGAGTACTTTGGATGAGTACTCACGGTTGCTTTCTCCCTCTTTTCCCCCTATCCCTTCTACCTGGTTGTCGCAACCAGATGTTGGAGCCCAGGAGCCAGACGCCACCTTCGACGATGACTCCTACTACACAGGAGGTGCCTACTACTACGTGTTGCCCGCTGACGACGACCAGGAGTAGTTTAGGAGGATCCAGGCAGGAGGCCTGCGCCTCTTTCGATCTGTTTCCCCATTTGTGCTGGCCTTCTTAAGGCAAACTTGTTTAACTTATGTCTGTACTCAGATATTGTTGCTTCCGCTGACTCTTGTGCCTTCGAGCATTTGTATTCGAGCCTTCGAGGCCCCTGGCTTGTAATATAAAGCTTGTATTATTTTAATTTGTGTCTAGAGTTGTGTTGTGATATCTTCCCGTGAGTTCCTGATCTTGGTCGTACACATTTGCGTGTATGATTAGTGTACGGTCAAATCGGGGGCGTCACAACGGACACCTTCTTGGTTTCTGGTGGTGCAGCTTTAGACTTCTTGCTCTTGCCGGCGGAGCTCTCTGGCACGTCCTCAACGGGAGCACAACACTCCGAAGAGGTGCGCTTGCCGGAGTGGGTGCAAGAGGTCCCGCTGGAAGAGGTCTTGCCGGAAGGGGTCTTGCCGGCCTTCTTCTTCCCTGGAGCTTCAGCGGCAGGGGCAAGTGCCTTTGCGGCAGTTGCTGCGACTGTCTCTTGATAAAGTTGATCGGCGCAAATGAGCGCATCTTTCTTGTCGGAGGGGACGGCAATGATGGTCAGCGGCCCTGGCATCTTTAACGTGTTGTAGGCGTAATGGGACGCCGCCATGAACTTGGCCTGTGCTGGGCGACCAAGGATCCCATTGTATGGAAAGGGGATCTCGACGACATCAAAGACGATCTTCTCTGTCCTATAGTTCAGCTCGCCTCCAAACGTAAAGGGCAGCGTGATTTTACCTTTAGGCTGGCTCCTTCCTGGGTTGACCCCTTGAAACATGCCCGTCTCTTCGAGGTCTCCATCAGGAATCAGCAACTTCTTGATCACAGCGGGCGACATCAAATTCATACCGGCCCCACCGTCAACCAGCACTTTTGTCACCTTGAGGTTGCGTATCGTTGGCGAGACCAACAATGACAAACACCCGACCGCAGTTGTGCGATCAGGGTGATCCTCGGTGTCAAAAACAATGGGCGTGCGGGACCACTTCAGGGGCTTTTGGGCATCGAACGACGGCTCTGCCGCAGTGACCTCACGCTCCCACTACTTCAGCTGGCGGTGTGAGGTGTGCAATGAGGTGCCACCATCGATGCACATGGCCTCTATAGCCTTCTGGAACTCGTGCTTGCTGGACTCATCGTCCTCATCGTGATCATCATCCTCCTCTTTCTTCTCGCGACCCAAGCAGGCCTCTCTTGTTGGTTATCTTTGCCGCGGCGACCCCCTTGGCTGCCGCGCTTCTTGCCGGATCCTTCAGCACCATCCTGACCTTTCTCCTTGTCTCGCCTTTCGTATTCAGCCTTCTGCTTTTCAACAAGCAGCTCAACTTGTCGGCAGTTCTGGAGGTCATGGCCCTTGGTGCGGTGGATCTTGCAGTACTGCTTGTCGGAGCCTCCTGGCTTGCCGGCAGCCGCCGGGGCCAAGCAGGCGGCACACCCGGCAACCTCCTTGTCGGGGTCGTCAGCCTTGGCCTTTTCGGCGGCGCCGAGCTCGCCGGATCCCTCAACGGAAAGCATAGTCTTTCCCTTGCACTTCCTGTTGCGGTTTCGGCCCTTCTTTGTCGGAGCGGTGGTGTCTTCATCTATGGAGTCGGTTTCCGCACCGGCGTCCTCACCGGGGTACTTCCTCCCCTCCTCAGCTCGAGCACATCTATCGACCAGAACATTAAGTTCGGCCACATCCTTGACCTTGTTCATCGCCAACTCTTCACGCATCTTGTGGTTGCGCACATTTTGATGGAATGCGCTGATAACTGCGGTGGGATGAACATCTGGGATGTTGTATTGCACTCTGCTGAACCTTTGTATGTAGTTGCGCAGGTTTTCTCCTTCCTTCTGGGGGATGATGTGCAAATCGCTTGCCTGGCCATGAGCTTGGTGGCCTCCAGTGAAGGCGCCAACAAACTCATGACACAAATCTGACCAAGAAGAAATGGAATCCACTGGCAAGTGCATCAACCACGACATGACGTTGGGTTTGAGTGCCAACGGGAAGTAATTGGCAAGCACCTTGTCGTCGCGAGTTCCAGCAGCTTGGATCGCGATGGTGTAGATGCTGAGGAACTCCGACGGGTGGGTCTTGCCATTGTACTTCTCGCCGGCATCGCCCTTGAACGTGCGGTGGGAGGGCCACTGGAACTGCCACACCACTCGGGTAAAGGCTGGGCAACCCACCTCGTAAAGCAGGTCGCCGGGGCCCCTCGGCTCCGGGTGGTCCATAGTAGGCCCCGCACGCCGATCTGATTGATGGCGCGTCTCCTGTCGTCGTTTGATGGTAGTTCAAGCGTCTTCCTGGGCCCGTTCCCGAAGGACTTGATGTTGGTCGCAGCGGGTTCGCGGGTCGGACAACGCGGTGGAAAATTTGTCACCGACGTCGGGTCGGCAGGCCGGTGGCTGTTGTTGCGGTCACGGGGGGGGGGGGGGGGAGGAGAGTGCATCATGGTCGCAGCATCTTTGGTCCCCCCACCGCCAGCCTGCGCCGCCTCGTCAGGACGCCAGTGCAAGGGTCCCACTGGGAGCGGCTCGTCTTTGTTCGCGAAGCTGACAAGGCTTCGGATGGTGGCTCTCCACTCGTCTAGCTTCTCCATAGTGGGGGGGGGAGTCAAGGAGCAGCTGCACACGCCCAACGCTTCTGCTGGTGTAGGCGGTGGCGAGATCTGCGTAGACCGTGATGCGCTCCGACTTCTAACCAGGTTAGAAGGGGCTCCGTCACGGTCTCGCGGTCGCGCGCCGCCTGCACCGACATCTGAGCACGCACACCGGCCTGGTTCGTCCTGCGAGTGGCACACATGGCTCTTTCCACGGCGGTGCCCGGGGGCTCCAGCATCGCGGTGTTGCTCATCACGCGCGGCCTAGGAAGGGCGCCAGCTGGGGTGCCGTAGAGGTTGCTGCGCCACCTGTGGGTAGCACGGCCCCGCCCCCAGACCCAGCGGCGCGCGGCTTGTCGTCCCGGATTCGGACGCCGCCGCTCGCCCGGCTCTGATCACCAGAATGTCATGGATGCTCACGGGCCACGTCCCCGGCCCAATCCGTGGGCACCCGACCATCTGCTCACGCTGGCGCGGACGGGCCAGCCCCGGAAGAGCCGATCGCTGTGATCCCTTTTCTCTTGGGGGTCGTGGTGATGATGAAGTCGGTGTGCTAACCTTCAAACCGGATTTTCATAGATTGCACCCCCTGATACGTCTCCAACATATCTATAATTTTTGATTGCTCCATGGTATTATATTATCTATTTTGGATGTCAATGGGCTTTATTTTACACTTTTATATCATTTTTGGGACTAACCTACTAACCGGAGGCTCATCCCAAATTGCTGTTTTTTGCCTATTTTAGGGTTTCAAAGAAAAGGAATATCAAACGGAGTCCAAACGGAATGAAACCTTCGGGAACATGATTTTCTCAACGAACGTGATCCAGGAGACTTGGAGTGTGCGTCAAAAAACAAACGAGGAGGGCACGAGGCAGGGGCCGCGCCTACCCCCCTAGGCGCGCCCTCCACCCTCGTGGGCCCTCCGTTGCTCCACTAACGTACTTCTCCCTCCTATATATATCCACGTACCCCCCAAACATCCAGGTGCACCACGAAAACCTAATTCCACAGCCGCAACCTTCTGTAACCGAGAAATCCCATCTTGGGGCCTTTTTCGGAGCTCCGCCGGAGGGGGCATCGATCACGGAGGGCCTCTACATCAACTCCATGGCCTCTCCGGTGATGTGTGAGTAGTTTATTCCAGAGCTACGGGTCCATAGTTATTAGCTAGATGGCTTCTTCTCTCTCTTTGGATCTCAATACAAAGTTCTCCTCGATCTTCTTGGAGATCTATTTGATGTAATCTTCTTTTGCGGTGTGTTTGTCGAGATCCGGTGAATTGTGGGTTTATGATCCAGATTATCTATGAACAATATTTGATTCTTCTCTGAATTCTTTTATGTATGATTGGTTTATCTTTGCAAGTCTCTTCCAATTATCAGTTTGGTTTGGCCTACTAGATTGATCTTTCTTGCAATGGGAGAAGTGCTTAGCTTTGGGTTCAATCTTGTGGTGTTCGATCCCAGTGACAGAAAGGGAACTGACACGTATTGTATTGTTGCCATCGAGGATAAAAAGATGGGGTTTATATCATATTGCATGAGTTTATCCCTCTAGATCATGTCATCTTACTTAAAGCATTAGTCTGTTCTTATGAACTTAATACTCTAGATGCATGCTGGATAGCGGTCGATGTGTGGAGTAATAGTAGTAGATGCAGAATCGTTTCGGTCTACTTGTCTTGGACGTGATGCCTATATACATGATCATACCTAGATATTCTCATAACTATGCTCAATTCTATCAATTGCTCGACAGTAATTCGTTTACCCACCGTAATACTTATGCTCTTGAGAGAAGCCACTAGTGAAACCCATGCCCCCCGGGTCTATCTTCTATCATATTAATCTTCCAACACTTAGTTATTTCTATTGCTTATTTTACTTTGCATCTTTATTTAACTTTATCATAAAAATACCAAAAAATATTATCTTATCATATCTATCAGATCTCACTCTTGTAAGTGACCGTGAAGGGATTGACAACCCCTTTATCGCGTTGGTTGCAAGGTTCTTATTTGTTTATGTAGGTGCGTGGGACTTGAGCGTGATCTCCTACTGGATTGATACCTTGGTTCTCAAAAACCGAGGGAAATACTTACGCTACTTTACTGCATCACCCTTTCCTCTTCAAGGGAAAACCAATGCAGTGCTCAAGAGGTAGCAAGAAGGATTTCTGGCGCCTTTGCCGGGGAGATTCATGCCAAGTCAAGTCAAGCACAAGTCAAGACATACCAAGTACCCATCACAAACTCTTATCCCTCGCATTAAATTATTTTCCATTTGCCTCTCGTTTTCCTCTCCCCACTTCACCCTTGCCGTTTTATTTGCCCTCTTTTCCTCTCTCCCTCTCTTTCTGTTCCCCTTCTCTTTTTCTATTTCCCTTTTGCCCGTTTCTTGTTTGCTTGTGTGTTGGATTTCTTGCTTCTCACGATGGCTCAAGATAATACTAAATTGTGTGACTTTACCAATACCAACAACAATGATTTTATTAGCACTCCGATTGCTCCTCTTACCGATGCTGAATCTTGTGAAATTAATGCTGCTTTGTTGAATCTTGTCATGAAATATCCGTTTTCTGGCCTTCTTAGTGAAGATGCCGCTACCCATCTAGACAACTTTGTTGATTTGTGTGATATGCAAAAGAAGAAAGATGTGGATAATGATATTGTTAAACTGAAGCTATTTCCGTTTTCGCTTAGAGATCGTGCTAAAGCTTGGTTTTCGTCTTTGCCTAAAAATAGTATTGATTCATGGAATAAGTGCAAAGATGCTTTAATCTCTAAGTATTTTCCTCCCTCTAAGATCATCTCTCTTGGAAACATATTATGAATTTTAAGCAACTTGATCATGAACATGTTGCACAATCTTGGGAGAGGATGAAACTAATGATCCGTAATTTCCCTACACATGGTTTGAACTAATGGATGATTATACAGAATTTTTATGCCGGATTGAATTTTGCTTCTAGAAATCTGTTAGATTCGGCCGCAGGAGGCACTTTTATGCAAATCACTTTAGGAGAAGCTACCAAACTCCTAGATAATATCATGGTTAATTATTCTCAATGGCACACTGAAAGATCTACTAGTAAAAAAGTGCATGCGATAGAAGAAATTAATGTTTTGAGTTGTAAGATGGATGAACTTATGAAATTGTTTGCTAATAAGAGTTCTCCTACTGATCCTAATGATATTCCTTTTTCTACTTTGATTGAGAATAAAAATGAATCTATGGATGTGAATTTTGTTGGTAGGAACAATTTTGGTAATAACGCGCATAGAGGTAATTTTAATTCTAGGCCGTTTCCTAGTAATTCCTCTAATAATTAAGGTAATTCCTACAACAATTCCTATGGAAATTATAATAAGATTCCCTCTGATTTTGAATCTAATATTAAAGAATTTATTACATCGCAAAAGAGTTTCAATGCCTTGATTGAAGAAAAATTGCTTAAGATTGATGAGTTGGCTAGGAACGTTGATAGAATTTCTCTTGATGTTGATTCTTTGAAACTTAGATCTATTACACCTAAGCATGATATCAATGAGTCTCTCAAAGTCATGAGAATTTCCATTGATGAGTGCAAAGAAAGAACCGCTAGGATGCGTGCCAAGAAAGACTGCTTTGTGAAAGTGTGTTCTTCTAGTTTTCATGATAATAAGGATGAAGATCTAAAAGTTATTGATGTGTCCCCTATTAAATATTTGTTTTTAAATATGAATCTTGATAATTATGGGACTGAAGATGAGCCACCTTTACCTAGAAGGCGTTCCAAAAATTCGAAGTCTTTAGATCTTGATGCAAAAAATTGTTAAAAGTGGGATTGAAGAGATTAAAACTTTAAATAGCAATGAACCCACTATCTTGGATTTCAAGGAATTTAATTATGATAATTGCTCTTTGGTAGATTGTATTTCCTTGTTGCAATCCGTGCTAAATTCTCCTCATGCTTATAGTCAAAATAAAGCTTTTACTAAACATATCGTTGATGCTTTGATGCAATCTTATGAAGAAAAACCTGAGTTGGAAGTTTCTATGCCTAGAAATCTTTATGATGAGTGGGAACCTACAATAAAAATTAAAATTAAAGATCATGAGTGTTATGCTTTGTGTGATTTGGGTGCTAGTGCTTCCACGATTCCAAAAACTTTGTGTGATTTGCTAGGCTTCCGTGATTTTGATGATTGTTCTTTAAACTTGCACCTTGCGGATTAAACTATTAAGCCACCTATGGGAAGAATTAATGATGTTCTTATTGCTGCAAATAGGAACTATGTGCCCGTAGATTTCATTGTTCTTGATATAGATTGCAATCCTTCATGTCCTATTTTTCTTGGTAGACCTTTCGTTAGAACGATTGGAGCAATTATTGATATGAAGGAAGGGAATATTAGATTCCAATTTCCGTTAAGGAAAGGCATGGAACACTTCCCTAGAAAGAAAATTAAATTACCATATGAATCTATTATGAGAGCCATTTATGTATTGCCTACCAAAGATGGCAATACCTAGATCTATCTTCGCTTTTATGCCTAGCTAGGGGCGTTAAACGATAGCGCTTGTTGGGAGGCAACCCAATTTTATTTTTATTCCTTGATTTTTGTTCCTGTTTAGTAATAAATAATTTACCTAGCCTCTGTCTTGGTTGTGTTTTTTGTGTTTAATTAGTGTATGTGCCAAGTAGAACCGTTGGGAAGACTTGGGGAAAGTCTTTTTGATCTTGCTGTAAAAAGCAGAAACTTTAGCGCTCACGATAATTGCTGCCATTTTATTTGGAAGGTGCTATTTAGTTAATTCTTTTTTAAGATGATTAATAGATAAATTCCCCATGTCCATCAATTTATTTTAGAATTTTTGGGGTTCCAGAAGTTTGCGTTAGCTACAGATTACTACAGACTGCTCTGTTTTTGATAGATTCTGTTTTTCGTGTGTTGTTTGCTTATTTTGATGAATCTATGGCTAGTAAAAGAGTTTATAAACCATAGATAAGTTTGAATACAGTATTTTTAACACAAATAGAAATCAAGAATGAGTTCATTACAGTACCTTGAAGTGGTGTTTTTTTTCGCTAACAGAGCTCACGAGATTTTCTATTTTGAGTTTTGTGTTGTGAAGTTTCCAAGTTTTGGGTAAAGAATTGATGGATTATGGAACAAGGAGTGGCAAGAGCCTAAGCTTGGGGATGCCCATGGTACCCCGAGGTAAAATTCAAGGACACCAAAAAGCCTAAGTTTGGGGATGCCCCGGAAGGCATCCCCTCTATCGGTAACTTTACTTCGAGCTATATTTTTATTCACCACATGATATGTGTTTTGCTTGGAGCGTCTTTTATGATTTGAGTATTTGATTTTTAGTTTACCACAATCATCCTTGCTGTACACACCTTTTGAGAGAGACTCACATGATTGGCAATTTATTAGAATACTCTATGTGCTTCACTTATATCTTTTGAGCTATATAGTTTTTGCTCTAATGCTTCACTTATATCTTTTAGAGCACGATTGTGGTTTTATTTTATAGAAATAATTGTTCTCTCATGCTTCACTTATATTCTTTTGAGAGTCCTTTAGAACAACATGGAAATTTTCTTTTAGGAATAATAATAAAAACTTTCATACAAGTGCATTGAATACTAAGAGAAGTTTGATACTTGGTAATTGTTTTGAGATATGGGGATGGTGATATTAGAGTCATGCTAGTTGAATAGTTGTGAATTTGAGAAATACTTCTGTTAAAGTTTGTGATTCCCGTAGCATGCACGTATGGTGAACCGTTATGTGATGAAGTCGGAGCATGATTTATTTATTGATTGTCTTCCTTATGGGTGGCGGTCGGGGACGAGCGATGGTCTTTTCCTAGCATGCGCGTAATACTTTGTTTCGATAACTAATAGATTTTTGCAATAAGTATGTGAGTTCTTTATGACTAATGTTGAGTCCATGGATTATACGCACTCTCACCCTTCCACCATTTCTAGCCTCTCTAGTATCGCGCAACTTTCGCCGGTACCATAAACCCACCATATACCTTCCTCAAAACAGCCACCATACCTACATATTAGGGCATTTCCATAGCCATTCCGAGATATATTGCCATGCAACTTTCCATCGTTCCGTTATTATGACACGCTTCATCATTGTCATATTGCATGCATGATCATGTAGTCGACATCGTATTTGTGGCAAAGCCACCCTTCATAATTTTCATACATGTCACTCATGCACCATTGCACATCCCGGTACACCGCCGGAGGCATTCACATAGAGTCATATCTTGTTCTAAGTATCGAGTTGTAATTTTTGAGTTGTAAGTAAATGAAGTGTGATGATCATCATTATTAGAGCATTGTCCCAGTGAGGAAAGGATGATGGAGACTATGATTCCCCCAAAAGTCGCGATGAGACTCCGGACAAAAAAAAGAAAAAAAAAGAAAAAAAGAAAAAAAAGAGAAAAGAGGCAAAAAAGAAGGCCCAAATAAAAAAATAAAATAAAATAAAATAAAATAAAATAATAATAATAATAATGAGAGAAAAAGAGAGAAGGGACAATGCTACTATCCTTTTTCCACACTTGTGCTTGAAAGTAGCACCTTGATCTTCATGATAGAGATTCTCCTATGATATCACTTTCATATACTAGTGGGAATTTTTCATTATAGAACTTGGCTTGTATATTCCAATGATGGGCTTCCTCAAATTTCCCTAGGTCTTCATGAGAAAGCAAGTTGGATGCACATCCACCTAGTTTCTTTGTTGAGATTTCATACACTTATAGCTCTAGTGCATCCGTTGCATGGCAATCCGTACTCACTCACATCAACATCTATTGATGGGCATCTCCATAGCCCGTTGATACGCCTAGTTGATGTGAGACTATCTTCTCCTTTTTTGTCTAATCCACAACCACCATTCTGTTCCACCATATAGTGCTATATCCAAGGCTCACGCTCATATATTGCGTGAAGATTGAAAACATTTGAGAACATCAAAAGTATGAAACAATTGCTTGGCTTGTCATCGGGGTTGTGCATGATTTAAATATTTTGTGTGGTGAAGATAGAGCATAGCCAGACTATATGATTTTGTAGGGATAACTTTCTTTGGCCATGTTATTTTGAGAAGACATGATTGCTTAGTTAGTATGCTTGAAGTATTATTATTTCTATGTCAATATTAAACTTTTATCTTGAATCTTATGGATCTGAACATTCATGCCACATTAAAGAAAAATTACATTGATAAATATGTTAGAAAGCATTCCACATCAAAAATTCTTCTTTTATCATTTACCTACTTGAGGACGAGCAGGAATTAAGCTTGGGGATGCTTGATACGTCTCCAATGTATGTATAATTTTTGATTGCTCCATGCTATTATATTATCTATTTTGGATGTCAATGGGCTTTATTTTACACTTTTATATCATTTTTGGGACTAACCTACTAACCAGAGGCCCAACCCAAATTGCTGTTTTTTTGCCTATTTTAGGGTTTCAAAGAGAAGGAATATCAAACGGAGTCCAAACGGAATGAAACCTTCGCTAATGTGATTTTCTCAATGAACATGATCCAGGAGACTTGGAGTGTGCATCAAGAAACAAACAAGGAGGGCACGAGGCAGGGGGCGCGCCTACCCCCCTCGTGGGCCCTCCGTTGCTCCACCGACGTACTTCTTCCTCCTATATATATCCACATACCCCCAAACATCTAGGAGCACCACGAAAACCTAATTCCACCACCGCAACCTTCTGTACCCGAGAGATCCCATCTTGGGGCCTTTTCCGGAGCTCCGCCGGAGGGGGCATCGATCACGAAGGGCCTCTAAATCAACTCCATGGCCTCTCCGGTGATGTGTGAGTAGTTTATTTTAGACCTACGGGTCCATAGTTATTAGCTAGATGGATTCTTCTCTCTCTTTGGATCTCAATACAAAGTTCTCCTCGATCTTCTTGGAGATCTATTCGATGTAATCTTCTTTTGCGGTGTGTTTGTCGAGATCCGATGAATTGTGGGTTTATGATCCAGATTATCTATGAACAATATTTGATTCTTCTCTGAATTCTTTTATGTATGATTGGTTTATCTTTGAAAGTCTCTTCGAATTATCAGTTTGGTTTGGCCTACTAGATTGATCTTTCTTGCAATGGGAGAAATGCTTAGCTTTGGGTTCAATCTTGCGGTGTTCGATCCCAGTGACAGAAAGGGAACCGACACGTATTGTATTGTTGCCATCGAGGATAAAAGATGGGGTTTATATCATATTGCATGAGTTTATCCCTCTACATCATGTCATCTTACTTAAAGCATTACTCTGTTCTTATGAACTTAATACTCTAGATGCATGTTGGATAGCGGTCGATGTGTGGAGTAATAGTAGTAGATGCAGAATCGTTTCGGTCTACTTGTCTCGGACGTGATGCCTATATACATGATCATGCCTAGATATTCTCATAACTATGCTCGACAGTAATTCGTTTACCCACCATAATACTTATGCTCTTGAGAGAAGCCACTAGTGAAAACTATGGCCCCTGGGTCTATCTTCTATCATATTAATCTTCCAACACTTAGTTATTTCTATTGCCGTTTATTTTACTTTGCATCTTTATTCATCTTTATCATAAAAATACCAAAAATATCATCTGATCATATCTATCAGATCTCACTCTCGTAAGTGAACGTGAAGGGATTGACAACCCCTTTATCGCGTTGGTTGCAAGGTTCTTATTTGTTTGTGTAGGTGTGTGGGACTTGAGCATGATGTCCTACTGAATTGTTACCTTGGTTCTCAAAAACTGAGGGAAATACTTACGATACTTTACTGCATCACCCTTTCCTCTTCAAGGGAAAACCAACGCAGTGCTGAAGAGGTAGCACCCCCTACCTGGCGCGCCAAAGATGCCGGGGGAAACGACACCTACGGGATCACGAGGAATCCTTTTTTCTACGGTTGGCGGGCGCACGGCTATGAAAAGAGCGGGATTGTGGGATCAACACGGGGCGGGGGTGGATTATCCAGGTTCGGGTCGCAAGTGATGCGTAGTACCCTACTCCTCCTGGTTTCTGTTCATCTGGTGTTCTTGGACTAGCTACAAGGCGTGCACGGTCCAAAAGATCTGAATCCTCTCTCGGTATGCCGCGGGACTACTTTTATAGTTAAAGGGGCTGCCATAGTGGCACAAAGGAGGTGGAAAGCTATACAGTAGTCAAGTCTATCTCCTGGTACCGTAGGACAAACGCATTTAATGTGCCGCCGACGTGCCCTCCTTGCTTAATCGGGGACGGCAAAGAAGCTCGTCCCAGCTGTCGCCGCCTCGCCTGGCTTCGACGGGCCTCTGAACTGACAAGGCGTGTAGCGCCACGCTGGCTGGCTGTTGAGTTGGTGCGGTGGAAGAGTCTTCACGAAGATCTGCATGCCACCACACAGGTGTTTCCCGAGTCAGCCTAGAGGCCGCACGTCGCCACGCAGGTGCCTGCCTAGCTAGTGGGCTGGCAGCTGCATGGGAACGAAGGTGGAGTCTTGGCAGATGTGGGCCTGGCTGCGGCCCCGCGGATGTCTTCGGCAAGAGTCTTGCCAGGGCATCGACAAGGGTCTTGCCGTGGCATCTTTGTCGTTCCCGGCAAGGGTCTTGCCAAGGGTCTCGTGGGTATCTTTGGCAAGGATCTTGTCAAGGATTGTTGTCTTCTGGTTATCATCTAGTCTTGTGTGCTTCTGGTCTCCACAAAGATCTGCATGCCACCATGGAGGCACCTCCCGAGCCTCGGTTCCAGAGTGGTTGATGGTGTTGGAATTCTTGGGCTCAAGGGTGGCGGCTTTGCTGGTGTTGGGCAAGTAGCCCCGGCAAGGTTCTTACCGGGGCCGTGGAGGCCGCCCCGGTAAGCGCCTTGCCGGGGGGCTCACCTCGCCCTTCTGCTCTTCGTGTTTCTGGCTTGGCGTTGCTCTGGTTGTCTTGTGGCTTTGCTTCCTTCCTCTGCCCCGCTAGGTGTGGCCGCAGGCGCGGCTCCAACTGCCCGCGCACAAGTAAAGGGGTACAAAATAGGACCCCTCCTTTTGTGCACCGACAAAGACAAGCAATATCTAGCATATGCAAATAGGAAGAATGAAGCATTGATAATTTCAACACAAAGAGAGGTAATTTAGTGACATGAAGATTTCTATAACCATATTTTCCTCTCTCATAATAGTTACATGTAGGATCATAATCCAACTCAACAATATAGTTATCATACAAAATATTCTCTCCATGATCCACACGCAAGCAAATCTTATAATCTTCCAATATAGTGGGATTAACATCAACTACAGTCATGACCTCCCCAAACCCACATTTATCAAAAAAATCAAAAGATTGAACAATGTCTGAATATGTGGGATTATTTTTACCTAAAGCTGACATTCTTCCATACCCACTTTCAATATCATTGCAAACATTATTATCAATAACATATTCATTATGAGGCTTAAATAAATTTTCAAGATCATAGGATGCATTATCACCCCAATCATGATCATTGCAATACATATGGACATAACAAAATTATCATCCCCAAGCTTGTAGATTTGCATATCATTAGCACAACTGACATTAATAGAATTTATAATAACATCATTGCAATCATGCTTCTCATTCAAGGAGCTATCACGAATCACATTATAAATTTCTTCTTTTAACACTTCAGCACAATTTCCAGATTCATGAATTTCAAGCAAAACTTCATAAATATAATCTAGTGCACTCAACTCACTAGAAATTGGTTCATCATAATTGGATTTTTTGAAAAGATTAGCAAGTGGATGAGGATCCATCTCAATAATATTTTAGAAAGCAAAGATGCAAGCAAATAGAAGGCACATGGCAACACAAACAAAGATAGTAACACAAAATATTTTTGGTATTGCATTATGGGATGTTATCACACTTTAAGATACAATACTTATGCCTTTTCTCCCTTATTTTACAAGGTTTACATGCAGAGGGAGAATGCCGGCAGCTGGAATTCTGGACCGGAAAGGAGCAAATCTGAGATACTTATTCCGCACAACTCCAAATGTCCTGAAACTTTATGGAGAATTGTTTTGGAATATATAAAAATATTGGGTGAAGAAACAATAGAAGGGGACCCACCAGGGGACCACAAGCCTGGGCGGCGCGCCCTACCCCCCAGGGCATGCCTCCTGAGCTTGTGGGCCCCCTGGCCAGCCCCCGATGTCCATCTTTTGCCATATGAAGGGTTTTGACCGAGAAAAAATCATAAGGAAGCTTTCGGGACGAAGCACCGCCGTCTTGAGGTGGAACCTGGGCAGAAGCAATCTAGGGCTCTGGCGGAGCTATTCTGCCGGGGAAACTTCCCTCCGGGAGGGGGAAATCGAAGCCATCGTCATCACCAACAATCCTCTCATCATGGGAGGACTAATCTTCATCAGCACTATCTCCTCTCAAACCCTAGTTCATCTCTTGTATTAAATATTTGTCTCAAAACCTCAGATTGGTTGTAACACCCATGATGTGGCTATATCTCCCACGTGTCAGAGCACGACTTAGAGGCATAACCGCATTGTAGGCATGCCGCAAGAGGGGTAATCTTTACACATCCCATGTACTGAATAAGAAAGGGACAAAGAGTTGGCTTACAATCGCCACTTCACACAATACATAAATATAGCATTACGTCATCTAGAATACAATCAAGGTCCGATTACAGAACCAAAATAAAAGAAGACAAACCCAAATGCTAGGTCCCCGATCATCCCAACTGGGCTCTACTACTGATCAACTGGAAATGAAACAACACAACAAACACGATCTTCATTGAGCTCCCACTTGAGCTTAGTTGCGTCACCTGCACTGGTATCATCGGCACCTACAACTGTTTGGAAGTAAACTGTGAGTCATGGGGACTCAAAAATCTCACACCCTCGCGATCAAGACTATTTAAGCTTATGGGTAGGGAAAAGGGTAGTGAGGTGGAGCTGCAGCAAGCACTAGCATATATGGTGGCTAACATACGCAAATGAGAGCGGGAAGAGAAGCAAAGCACAGTCGTTAAACTAGAAGTGATCCTGAAACTACTTACGTTCAAGCATAACACAAGAACCGTGTTCACTTCCCGGACTCTGCCGGAAAGAGACCATCACGGTTACACATGCGGTTGATGCATTTTAGTTAAAGTTAAGTGTCAAGTTCTCTACAATCGGACATTCACAAATTCCCATCTGCCCATAACCGCGGGCACGGCTTTCGAAAGTTCAAATCCCTGCAGGGGTGTCCCAACTTAACCCACCACAAGCTCTCATGGTCAACGAAGGATATTCCTTCTCCCAGGAAGACCCGATCAGACTCGGAATCCCGGTTACAAGACATTTCGACAATGGTAAAACAAGACCAGCAAAGCCGCCCAGATGTGCCGACAAATCCCGATAGGAGCTGCACATATCTCGTTCTCAGGGTACACCGGATGACCCAGACGTCGGGTTGACATAGACCCTGGTTGCCCAGGGGGCGCCAGACATCGCTCAGGTTGGACCAAAACTTATAGAAGCACTGGCCCGGGGGAGTTAAAATAAAGATGACCCTTGAGTCTGCAGAACCCGAAGGAAAAAGGCTAGGTGGCAAATGGTAAAACCAAGGTTGGGCCTTGCTGGAGGATTTTTATTCAAGGCGAACTTTAAAGGGGTTCCCATTATAACCCAACCACGCAAGGGACGCAAAAATCAAGGAACATAACACCGGTATGACGGAAACTAGGGCGGCAAGAGTGGAACAAAACACCAGGCATAAGGCCGAGCCTTCCACCCTTTACCAAGTATATAGATGCATTAATTCAATAAGATATATTGTGATATCCCAACATATCCATGTTCCAACATGGAACAAACTCCAATCTTCATGTGCAACTAACAACGCTATAAGAGGGGCTGAGCAAAGCGGTAACATAGCCAAACAATGGTTTGCTAGGAAAGGTGGGTTAGAGGCTTGACATGGTGATATGGGAGGCATGATAAAGCAAGTGGTAGGTATCGCGGCATAGCAATAGAGCGAGCAACTAGCAAGCAAAGATAGAAGTGATTTCAAGGGTATGGTCATCTTGCCTGAAATCCCGCAAGGAAGAAGAACGAGTCCATGAAGAAGACAAACGGACATAGTCGAACGGATCCTCACAAACGCGAAGTTATCGGGACTAACCCGAAGAAACAACACCGGAAAGAAGCAAACAGCATAGTAAACAACCATCACATCAACATGGCATGATGCACAACCAAGTATGATGCATGTCCGGTTTAATGAAGCATGGCATGGCAAAGTGCACAAACAATCCGACAAATTAAGTGGAGCTCAATATGCAACTCCGTTGCATATTGACGAAACACCACTTCAATTATTTAGTTCCTCTCGTTTATGTACCCAACAATATTAAATGTTTATTAACATGGCAAGGGGTGAAGCAAATGAAGACTACCTATCTAGGCAAGTTTAAATGAGGCCGGAACAACAAGCAACAAGTCCGAAAAAATCCTCATGAGCATATATTAGATTTGGTACTGTTCTGCCCTAAACCATATTTTAGAGTTGTTAAACATGCAAAGTAATACCACCATGTTAAACTAGGCATTTTTCTACCCCATTTACATATAAAGTTTGTTAGGTTTGGAGCTACGGTTATTAAGTTATGAATTAAACTGTTTTATCATGCTATATGAGCAAATTTAATCAAACGTCATTTTAAGCATTTCAAACATGGATGAAAGTTGCATATTATGAAACTAGATGAAATTCTAGTCATATTACATATAGAGATCATTTTAATCCGGTGCACAGTTATTTAATTATGAGTAATGCAAGAAAATGGCATTTCTATAATATGCATGTTCAAGATATTTAGCAAAACGTCCAAGGGAAAAAAATGACCACGGGCTGAAACTGAACTGGCCCAGCAGTAAGAAAAAAAAGGAGGGGGCGCTTGGGGGCTGCTCACCATGGGCCAAGGCCCATTCGATGGTGAGGTGGACCGGTTGGGCTGTGATCTGGCACGGGAGGAGGCGCGCTGGGCCGACCTGCATTTGTTCGATCGGGGAAGGGTCAACGCGGTCGCTCGAATGACTTGAGGGAGAGGCGTCGTCGGGAAAGTATCCGGTGCTCCCAGCCTTGGAGTACTCCCGGTACTCCAATCTCAATAAATATTTTTTTAATAATTCAAAAAATTCCGAAAAAAATTATGAATGTTCATAATGAATGTGACTACAAGCCCTAAAAGTTTCAGGTCCAAACTTGGATCACACATTGAGAAACAAAAAAGTGAAATCTAGGATGACTAGTGTAAAGAAGAGACAAAAGCAACATTGATACAATTCAGATCTGTATTTTCCTTTTTTGTTTCTCAATGTACATTTCGATGTTGGACCTAAAATTTTTATGGGATGTAGTAACATTCCTTGTGAACATTCTCTTTTTTCCGGAATTTTTTGAAAAATAATTAAAAATGCCTTTTGACATTGGAGCACTGGGAGTACCTTGGATACTTTCCCAGGGGAAATATCTAGTACTCCCACCCCTAGGGTGCTCCCGGTGCTCCAAACTCGGTAGCACATTTTAAAATGTTCAAAAAATTCTGAAAAAAATCTAGCACATTGACACAACATCAATGTATGTTGTTAAAAAAATTCAAATCAAAATTCGAAACATTGCTTGAGATACAAAAATGACAATGGATATCAATGAGATAATGGGCCTAATCTAAGGCCCAACTTAAGTTGCGTACTATTTACTATCGAATTTTTCATTTATGTTTCTGAAGCTACGTTTCGGATTTTGATATCAATTTTTTTTGACAACATACTTTGATATTGCGTTAATGTGTTGGATTTGTTTTAGAATTTTTCAAACATTTAAAAATGTGCTACAGAATTTTGGAGCACCGGGAGCACCCTAGGGGTGGGAGTACCAGATATTTCCCCAGGCGTCGTCCTCCTCTTCTCGACAGGAAGAAGAGCAGCAGCGGTGCTGAGGACTCCGGCGAGCGGCAGGATGGGGAGGGGTCGGCGCAGGAGCTTGGGGAGGATCCAAGCGCGAAAGGACTTCGGGTCCCGTTTCAGCCGGATCGAAGCGGAGGCAGCGGGGTGGCGGACATGGCGCCAACGCAGGCGAAGGCGAGGAGCTCCGAAGCGACGAAGAGTATGCGGGGCGCCATGAGGACGGGCGCGGGGACCTTGGGACCTGGCGTCCACGGCGGAGGCAGCGGCGCTGGAGGGTCCCGGTGGCCGGATCGCGATGCGGCGGGGCAGACGGGGTCCTGGAGGCATTCGGGAATCCATGGCAACCTGTGAGACATAGAGAGAAAGAGAGAGATGTGAGAGGAGGGAGCAGCAGGGAGAGATGGAGGGAAGGATAGCAGCGGCTGGGCTCATCTGCTCGAGCAAGGTGGTGCGCAAGGGGCTCGGTTGTTGGAGAACCGAAGAAGCGGAGGAGGTCGGTGGTTGGTGGGGAGAGATCGAGAGGAATTTTGGATCTGGGACACTCACACTGATTGGATGGGGATGGATCCCGAGGTGGGAGATGTGGCGGCGGCGACAAGTGGATGGGACAATGTCCCTAGAATTTTGGGTTGCTGATTTATATAGTAGGTGGATTAGGTTAGGTTAGGCTAGGGAGACCAAAAAGAAAAACATAGATGTTTTGTAGATGTTTGGGGATGATCCGAATCCAACGGTGACGACTGCCCTGGTCGGGTCCGAGACAACTTTCGAACGCGCGTGCGAGGAGGGCCACGGGCTGACGAGAGAGGTTAGGTTGGGCCTGGCGGTAGGTAGAGGACTGTGGCTGAGAAGAGAGAGACGGAAATGCAGCCCGGCAAGGTTTTCGGAGACCGAAAACGTCCGATGTTTGACCGACTATAATGTCGCTATAGTTATCCGTTGGGGCATCAAATGATCTCCGAATGCGATGAAATTTGATAGTCGTTCTATCTACACTATAACAACACCGTATGTCAACTTTCAACCCATTCCGAGAACATTCTCCGGCCACTATAAACTAATATTTCGGACGTGCCGCGGGCGCGTGCAGGTGTGGTTGAGCTCAGAACAGACAACGGAGAGAACGAGGAGACCGGGACGGATGCAAGTTTTGAAAACATGATGATGCAATGCACATGATGACATGATGAAATGCAACACGCAAGCAAATGACAAGGCAACAACAACGAATAACTGGAAGACACCTGGAGCAACGGTCTCGGGGCGTCACATTTGTACCTGTGGGTTGTGATACGTCTCCAACGTATCTATAATTTTTTTATTGTTCCATGCTATTATATTATCTATTTTGGATGTTTTATATGCATTAATATGCTATTTTATATTATTTTTGGGACTAACCTATTAGAGCCCAATGCCAGTTTCTGTTTTTTTCCTTGTTTCTAAGTTTTGCGGAAAAGGAATATCAAACAGAGTCCAAACAGAATCAAACTTTCGTGGTGATTTTTCTTGGACCAGAAGATACACGTGGGACTTGAAGTCCAAGTCAGAAGCTCCTCGAGGAGACGACAAGCCAGGGGCGCGCCCCCCAGGGGGGCACACCTAGGGCTTGTGGCCCCCTCGGGGACCCCCTGGCCTCCTTCCTTGGCCTATAAATTCACAAATATTCCCAATCCCTTAGAAGCATCCACGAAAATAATTTTCTGCCGCCGCAACCTTCTGTTCCCGTGAGATCCCATCTTGGGGCCTTTTCCGACGATCTATCGAAGGGGGATTCGATCATGGAGGGCATCTACATCAACACTATTGCCCTTCCGATGAAGCGTGGGTAGTTTACCTCGGACCTACAAGTCCATAGCTAGTAGCTAGATGGCTTCTTCTCTATCTTTGATCTTCAATACCATGTTCTCCTCGATGTTCTTGGAGTTCTATCCGATGTCATCTTATTTTGCAGTGTGTTTGTTGAGATCCGATGAATTGTGGATTTATGATCAGATTATCTATGAATATTAGTTGAATCTTCTCTAAATTCTTATATGCATGATTTTATATCTTTCTATTTCTCTTTAAATTATCGGTTTGGTTTCGCCAACTAGATTGGTATTTCTTGCAATGGGAGACATGTTTAGTTTTGGGTTCAATCTTGTAGTGTCCTCACCCAGTGACAAAGTAGGGGTAGCGAGGCACATATTGTATTGTTGCCATCAAGGATAAAAAGATGGGGTTTGCATCATATTGCTTGAGTTTATCCCTCTACATCATGTCATCTTACTTAAGGCGTTACTCCGTTCTTTATGAACTTAATACTCTAGATGCATGTTGGATAGCGGTTGATGTGTGGAGTAATAGTAGTAGATCCAGGAAGGAGTCAGTCTACTTGACACGGACGTGATGCCTGTATGCATAATCATTGCCTTGGATATTGTCATAACTTTGCGCTTTTCTATCAATTACTCGATAGTAATTTGCTCATCCACCATATTATTTGCCTTCAAGAGAGAAGCCTTTAGTGAAACCTATGGCCCCCATGTCTATTTTCCATAATATATTTTCATATCTATAAACCAAAAATACCTTGTTGCAATGTATTTATTTATTTTGTTTTGCATTTTAGCAATGTTTTATAGCTATCTCTATCAGATGTCACATTTGCAATTGACCGTGAAGGGATTGACAACCCTTTATCGTATTGGATGCAAGTGTTTGATTGTTTGTGCAGGTGCATAGATTGGAGACTTGCTTGTACCTCCTACTAGATTGATACATTGGTTCTCTAACTGAGGGAAATACTTATCTCTACTTTGTTGCATCACCCTTTCCTCTTCAAGGGAAAAACATCAAGCCTACCAAGTACCCACCATAAACTCTCGTCTTGCATTACATTATTTGCCATTTTACTCTCGTTTTCCTCGCCCCTACTTCTAAAATGATTTTCGAAAAAATACAAAAAGATTTGCCTTTTTATTCGCCCTTCTTTCGTTCGTCTTTTCGTTTTCCTTTTGTTTGCTCATTTGCTAAACCGGTGTGTTGCCATCATGTCTGAATCTAGGGAGGTTATCATTGAAACGTTTGAGAATATTGCTAGCATGAATCTTGAGGAAAAACTTGATGCTTGTTCTTTGGATCATGGACTGAAACACCTCCTAATTATAAGATTTGATTAAAAGGGAGTTACATGACAATACCTATATCTATTGCAATATGCCTAGCTAGGGGCGTTAAACAATAGCGCTTGTTGGGAGGTACCCAATTTTATTTTTATTTTTGCTTTTTTGGTTCTGTTTTTCAATAAATTTTTCATCTAGCCTCTGGTTAGATGTGTTTTCATGTTTTAATTAGTGTTTGAGCCAAGTACGAGCTTTGGGATGGCTTACGGTGGTAGTTGATTTGATCTTGCTGAAAAACAGAAACTTTTGCACCCAGTAAAATAATTTTCATTTTTATTAGAAGCATGAAAAATACTAATTCTTTTTGCATAAGATTGATATACAATCACTGGTACAGCGACGTGCTATACAAACGATTTTTAACCCATTTCCGCGACGGCGTTTGGAACCGTCGCCAAGTGAGTGTGGGCGATAGGGGGGTCCTTCCCACACAACCCAGAAACCGTCGGGATAGGCCCTCCTAGCTCACTGGCTGGGGAAAAATGAGCTCGTGTGCAATCTGGCGGGGCATCAAAACCCAATTGTTTCCGTTCGAAAGTACATCCAACACGGTGAATCCCAGAAAATCATTTCCGTTCGTATGTATATCACACACAGTTCTTTGTGTGGAAACGTTTGTGCAAGGTGGCCTAACGCAAATAGTTCGCTGCCGGAAGCCATGTGTGATTGTTAGTTGATTGAACACGCCTACTTTCTCAAAACCATGCGGGTTGTTTGAGTTCATCGCCCGCGGTGCTGTCCGAGTAATCGTCTGCAGTAGAAAACCCCAATAAGTAGGGTAATTAGCCTATTATTGATAATCCATGTACTAATCAAATTGATATTTCTTATAAAACACACCAGATATTTCATATCCGTATAACAACAACCAAGATTTCATAATTGAATTACATCAGATAGCTTCGGCACTCAGTTACGCCATTACACAACAGCACCAAGCTTCACATGCAACATAAAAAACCTTTGGAAAGTAGCATCACACACGGTAAATAGACAGATGAATCTCATCTGGGAAACTACAGAAGCGGAAGGCAAATATTGAGCCTTCAGTGATGTTGAATGTCCTTGCAACTTTAGGCCAGTGGCTATGGATAATTGCCCGCCCAACCTTCGTCCTCTTCAGCAAGACTTCAATATTGTACCGTAGGTGTTGAATGAATACCTTCCTCGCCTCTTGACCATGCAGGTGGTTTGTGAGGTAATCATCGGTGAACTGCTTTGAAAAGTACTGAAAACAAAGATATTCATAAATCACTGTTATAAATTTTGAAATGGCGAAAGGGGTAAAAACAAGGTAAAAGAGTTAGTACCATCCTATATTTGACTGATGTCTTCTTCATTGTGCAAAGAAAGATCTTGCTGTTATTCGTCGCAAGTTTCTTCATCCTAACAATCTTTCTGATTCTTGACTTGACTGATATCCATGGACATCTCATTTCCCCATATGCAAAATGGGTTGAACAGTGGGTCTAAGCCTCTGACAGCAGGACCTACATGTGCAAGACCAAATTGTAAGAAACCTAAATATTAGAATGATTCCTGCAACTGCACAATAATGTGCTATTAGCCAAAGGACCATGCTTGAACAAACCTCGATGGTAAACCGTAATGTCTCCCATTGTTTCCCTGCAACACACATAAGGAAGATCTTGATTAGGTTAACTAAGAGTTGCCATACTATCAGTAGAATATGTATTGAGTACAGCCAAATTTGATTTATTTGACATGCATAAGAATACAAAATTGTACCCACAGCAAATGAAAATCAAATTGCAGAACTGAACCAAACAATTAAATGGATAGCAGACCAAATGAACCAAAATAGTTAACTGAGCACGACATTGCAGAATAGAAACATGTACTAGAATATAAGACAGTTAACAAAACAAAGAATGCTTGAGAACAGTACTATGAAATGTAGCAATTGTTGGACCAAAGTGTTAACTAAACAATACATTTCAGAGGACCAAACTGTTAACTAAACATCAGATTGCATATTAACATTACGGTGGACAACTCACTAGAAGGCACTGGCAGTGGCCTCAAGAAAACAATACGAACTGTATTTTAAAGTAGACAACCGCGTGGCGGTGTCGATGGTGGCCTCGAAGACGAGGTGCTCCTCCAAGATCTAGCGGCCGGCACGCATGGCAGCCATAGTGACCTCGTGTGCACGTGCAGCTGCATGCTACTGAGCTCCACATTCTACTGTGTGCAAAATGTCTATGGGCGGCGCTTAATTGGAGGAGGGATATAGTGATTTCGGCGATGGCGTAGCACTGTTGGTCGGGGCATGTGGGACAGGAAAGGAGGAGGATGGTGTGGTGGGGTGTGGATTACCTGACCATATCGACGAGGCCGCGCAGCAAGAAGAAGGGTCGGTGGTGAGGCGGCCGCGCAGCAAGAAGAAGGGTAGCCGGCGAGGAGGCGGCGCTGCAAGAAGAACGGTCGCCGGCGAGGAGGCGGCACTGCAAGAAGAAGGGTAGCCAGCGAGGAGGCGGCGCTGCAAGAAGAAGGGTCACCGGCGAGGAGGCCGAGCTACCAGTAAGCAGAAGTGGAGGGTTGAACTTGGAAAGTAAGGAGGAATAGTGGAAATGTGGCTTTTGGTGGGAGGGAGGGGGCGGGGAGATAGATATTTCTGCGGTGGCAAAAAATTTCACTCGGTGCCGCGAGAAAATGGCACGCAAGTGTGGTTCAAGTGAGGGCGGTGGACTGTAGACGATGAAGCTTCCTGCGTAAGCCAGACAAGATGGTGCGCCAAGATATTTTATATTGCATCCCACACGGTTCTTTCTAGTAAACTGTTTGTGGTATACCTGATTTTTCATTATGTTTTGAAAGACAAAATGGTGTTACAGAGGGAAAGGATGGTGTTTGAATTGCTAGAACATTTACGTACAGTGAACATGCAACTAGTACATGAGTGTCGTGTTTAAATTTGGAATTATTCCGGGTTCATTTGGCATTTTTTATGCATTAATTGATTTTTTGGGCATCTAATGTGCATAATTCAAATTTGAACTACAAGCACATGCTCTACTGCACCAAAGATGGTTGAAAAATCACATGTGTGTCTTTGGGTGAATTTATAGGTCCCATGCAAGAAATGAGAATGAAATTCAAACATCTGGGCGTCATGGCTCGGCCGGAAAGATTGAGAAACTTGGCTTTTTAATTCCTGTAAATCCAAAACACACCTGAAAATCATGAAACTTGGCATGGTGTCATGACATGGCAACAACATGCTACGGTAAATTTTTGGGCCGAAATGGGACAAGTTTTGGTATAAGCTTCTTGCAAACCAGAGCTTCCCTTAAGAAGGCTTGTGGTTCCAAGAGGGAACGTGTCACCTCCGTGTGTGAAATGACATACATACAGTGCCTTCTCCCGCCTTAATTTCTTTACACAGGCAGATTAGACCAAATAGAAGTATCATGCTAAATTTTGGAATTATTTCGGGTTCCTTTGGCCTTTTTTATACATTAATTGAGTTTCTGGGCATTTGATGTGCATAATTCAAATTTGAACTACAAAAGCACATGCTCCAGTGCACCAAAGTTGGTTGAAAAATCACATGTGTGTCTTTGGGTGAATTTATAGGTCCCATGCAAGAAATGGGAATGAAATTCAAACATCAGGGCGTCGTGGCTTGGCCGGAAAGATTGAGAAACTTGGTTTTTTAATTCCTGTAAATCGAAAACATGCCTGAAAATCATGAAACTTGGCATGATGTCATGACATGGCACCAACATGCTGCGATAATCTTTTTGGCTGAATTGGGAAAAGCTTTGGTGTAAGCTTCTCACAAACTGGAGCTTCTCTCAAGAAGGCTTGTGGTTCCAAGAGGGAACGTGTCACCTCCGTGTGGGAAACGACATATGTACACTGCCTTCTCCCGCCTTACTTTTTGTACACAGACAAATTAGACCAAATAGAAGTATCGTGCTAAATTTTGGAATAATTCCAGGTTTGTTTGGGCCTTTTATACATTAATTGAGTTTCTGGGCATTTAATGTGCATAATTCAAATTTGAACTACAAGCACATGCTTCAATGCACCAAAGTTGGTTGAAAAATCACATGTGTGTCCTTGGGTGATTTTTTAGGTCCCATGCAAGAAATGGGAATGAAATTCAAACATCTAGGCGTCATGGCTCGACCGGAAAGATTGAGAAACTGGGTTTTTTAATTCCTGTAATTCCAAAACATGCCTGAAAATCATGAAACTTTGCATGGTGTCATGACATGGCACCAACATGCTGCGGTAATTTTTTTGGCCAAATTGGGACAAGCTTTGGTGTAAGCTTCTTGCAAACTGGAGCTTCCCTCAAGAAGGCTGGTGGTTCCGAGAGGGAATGTGTCACCTCCATGTGCGAAACGACATACGTACACTGCCTTCTCCCACCTTAATTTTTTTACACGGGCATATTAGACCAAATAGAAGTATCGTGCTAAATTTTAGAATTATTCCAGGTTCGCTTGGCCTTTTTATACATTAATTGAGTTTCTGGGCATGTGCATAATTCAAATTTGAACTACAAGCACATGCTCCAGTGCACCAAAGTTGGTTGAAAATTCACATGTGTGTCCTTGGGTGAATTTCTAGGTCCCATGCAAGAAATGGGAATGAAATTCAAACATCTGGGCATCGTGGCTCGGCCGGAAAGATTGAGAAACTTGGTTTTTTAATTCCTGTAAATCCAAAACACGCCTGAAAATTATGAAACTTGGCATGGTGTCATGACATGGCAGCAACATGTTGTGGTAATTTTTCTGTCCGATTTACGAAGGCGCACACATTAACAATGAACAAAATCATTTTTGGAACAAGTGTTGTCACATTACAAATCGGAAACACAAGTATTATTGAAACTGTGGGTGTTCTACTTACCAATTACGTGCCGCCACGCGTCCCCTTTTTTATTGGCTAGGAGGTGCGGTGCGGGGTAGCTATTTGAGTACGGGAGGCGTGCCATCAGACCCCTGCGCATGCTCATCGGGAGGAGAGCCATTTGACCTCTACCCATTGCACACCTCCCTCCCAACATCTCCATTAATGGCGCCCGGGCCCCTATTCTACGGCGTGTCTATATGTCTCACTGGCCTAAGATTTAAGAGAGAAAAATGAAAATCTGCAAAGAAAGTTTTGCACGGATCTTGATGTAAGATCCGACGGACCTATATAGCATCGACTGCGACTTATAGAAAGCATGATGAATATAAGGACGATGATAGTGGATAAAAATTGTCTTACATATTTAGGAACATAGTTAAAAAAGCCACATGCGGCAACGCCCGAAATACACAAGGGCAAAAGAAGAAGGAAAACAATGATCTGGCCCGCTGATCTCCACTTCCTTGATGCGTTGCTGCAGGCCGCGGGAAGTAGTCTCCACGGCGAGCGGTGATGAGCTCTTTCTTGTCCTCAAGATGCTGCTCGAGAGCCTCCACGGATTCCTCCACCAGCCTTCTGCACTCGATGCGCAGCATGTCATTCTCATCCATAAGTTTCTCGATCATGATGCCAGTCCTCTTCAACAAGGCAGTGATCTCCTCCTGCTGTTTTGCACTTCGACGATCTTCGCCCTCAGCAGGTCGCGCTCAGCCAGGTGCTTCGTATTGCTCTCATTTAGTTGTTGGATGACGTCGGTAGCCTGTTCAAAAGAGGCTTTCATGTCGTCCTGCAACCTCACCCAGTCAGAGATCTGATCCATCTGGCTATGGACGATCGCATGCATGCGCCTGTAAGAGTCCTCGCCTGTCTGCGAGACATTTTCCCAGGCCGCCGCGGCGTGGGAGGACATCTTTGTTGCATTCGCGGTGCGGCGAGACATCTCTTCTGCTTATGTGGTGCGGACGGACCAGTCTGCTACATCAACGGCGCGGCGGGACCTCCGTGCTGCTTCGGCGGCGCGGCGGGACCTCTATGCTGCTACGACCGCGCGGCGGGACATGACGGCTGCGTTTGCGGTGAGGCGGGACATCTCTCATGTTTCCGCTTCCATGCTCGCATCTCGCTGGTGGCAATCTCTCGACCTAGAACTCACGCTGGCCATGGCAGACACAAGGGAACGGTGTTGAATGACTTGTTTGTTTTTGTGGATGAGGAGTTGAGGAGGAATGTGCAGTCATCATGGAGTAGTAGTATTTATAACCGAGTACTAATACACTCCTAAGTGGGAAACCGTTTAGGTTTTGATCGGTGTGAACGGGTTTGCAATTTCGAATGTGACGGGATGCATGCTCAAAATTTATTGACGGTTATAACTGCGGCACTATTCCCGGAAGGCATAACGTGGGCACGCCTTCTCGAGCGCGTACGTGGCGTTTGCACCATAGAGTGCACCGCAATAGGCAATGTCAGCACACGTCTTGTTCCAACAACCGTGCGCACTCGTTATTACCATCATTCATGCTTCTTTTAATTAGAATGGGTGTGCCCGTGTAGCGCACACACGTTGGTCTATCTAATTGTTTCTGTTTGTTGTGGCTAATCGCAAACAGTTCATTTGTGTGAAGTGTATGTCATCAATCGCAGACACTTTGATCTGGCTGACCCGTTTTTGTTATGTTGCCTAATTGCAAATAGTTGATCCTTCTGAAGCATATGCCCTCAATCGCACACACCTTTATCTAGCTGCCCTTTTCTATTGTTCCTCCTCATCACAAACAGTTCATCCAAGTGAACTGTATGTTGTATATCGCACACGCCTTCATCTGGCTGCCTGTTTCTTTTGTTTTGCCTCATCGCAAACAGTTCATTGAACTGAATCGTATGCCCTACATCGCACACATAACTAAAATCTGAACCGTGTTTGATGGCTTCGCCATCGCAAAAGTTTCGCACCTTTTTTATGGTTCTTTTATACCACTATTTGCGATTATTGCATTGCACGCAATTTCGTCAAAGTGTCTCTGATAGTAGTGTCGCATTAGCAGCATCCTGCAGTAGTGAATTTGCCTCTTTTGTCCTAATTTTTTTAGAATTTTTGAAGTTACAGAAGTATTCGAAGTTTACAGATTACTACAGACTGTTCTGTTTTTGATAGATTCTGTTTTCTATGTGTTATTTGCTTATTTTGATGAATCTATGGGTAGTATCGGGGGGTATGAACCATGGAGAAGTTGGAATACTGTAGATATCTTTACCTAATAATAAAAGGGTTATCGCTTCTTCCCACCGAATTTTCGTCCGTTTTTCGTCCATCAACCCCCTCCAGTTTCGTACGTCCTCCCTGTTTTTTCTGTTTGCAGTTTTCGTTTTTTTTGCATAGACTGAGCGCAGCTGCTAGCAAAAGGGAAAAAATTATGGAAAATTGGCACACATTGGAATTGAACACATGACCAACCGCATCAAGGCGGGAAGCTCTAGCCACGCGGCCAAACAACTGCTCTGTGTAGATTGTAGAGGAAGACTTTATATATCTATATATATGCGTGAGAAAATAAAATAGAAAATAAACCCACCTCGCCCCCCTATATTGAATCACATTGGTTTAAATATGTTCACGAGTAGCCTAGGTAACAAGCTTGTTTGGGAGCAATGGTGTGGGGTGGCTCGGATTTATTCCCATGAAAACATATGATTACTACTAGAAAGGAAGGAATAAGTAAGGAATGGAAGGCCTTGATTCATGGGCTAATTAAACTAGATTTAAGGAAGCAAGGCCACAAAATGAGCTCGGAAGGAATTAAAGCATGAGGATGTTGGGGGACGGCCTAGATTAATTGAGCGACATTTAAGGAGGCGAGGTCACATAAAAGAGCAAGGAAGGAATTAATCCATGAGCATGAGCATGAAAGTGGGGCGCCTGATTGTTGCGGGGCTCATTAAACGAGATTTAACATTCAAGTTGCATGTTTAAAATTAGCATTAACATGCAACATTCATGTTTATAACGAGATTTATAACATCCTCAATTTGTCTTTAATCTAACTGTGGGGGTGTGAAGTACGAAGGGAGATGGAAGTCCCTTGGATTGAAGGTTGTCACCTATGCGCATGTGCATCCTTGATCAACTACAAAATTAAAAAGATTTACCTAATATTTTTACGGTGAATTAACAAGATTTTGTTTTGATATTGTAACCATATGTTTATTCATGTACAAAATGCGTCATGCAATTAACCGGAGATCAACTATAAAACTAAAAAGATTTACCTGATATTTATTCTAAAATTTGAACTGTGAACGAAAATTGATTCAAACAATGTTCCCTATTTTCTTTTGATATCGTAAGCATATGTTTAGTCATGTACAAGATTATTTTAAGACAATTAATTCACACTTTCTTGATTTCTTTCAGATGCTTCAGGAAAATGTTTGAACCTGAATTTATTCATAAACTTACATTTAATGTTAGACCCATCATCCCTAAATTTAATGTTAACTATGCAGTGGCACAGTTCCTTGACCCGACCAATTGTGGATCATACGAACCGGTTTTTTCTCCGTTGAAAAGCACACGCGTTATGGTAGGGAGCATGGGGTGTGGTGATGGTGCATGCATCAAGTATAGTTGAGACAAGAACCCACCATCATTACAAGTCCACAGAATTACAAGTCGGCAAGGGAAGGGGCTATCAATACGACGTGCTAGAGTATGATGACCAAGCACATCGCGCCTTGGATTGATCATGTTCCTTATGAATATGCGCACAACAAGACCATCATCAACAATGGTGGCGAAGGGAAGAAGTGGTAATGCATCTGGGTTAGTAGTGGCGTGCAAGGATTTGTTTATCCCGTTGCAATGCACGGGCATGTTTGCTAGTTACACCAATATAAATAAAGAATGAGTTCACAACAGTACCAAAAGTGGTGATTTTATTTTCTTATACTAACGGATCTCATGAGTTTTTTGTTGAGTTTTTTATTGTGAAGTTTTCAAGTTTTGGGTAAAGATTTGATGGACTAAGGAATAAGGAGTGGCAAGAGCCTATGCTTGGGGATACCTGTCGGTGTCAAAACTGACCGATCTCAGGTAGGGGGCACCGAACTGCGTGTCTGAGGATAGAGGTAACAAGGGAAGGGGGGAACACAATGTTTACCCAGGTTCGGGCCCTCTTAATTAATGGAGGTAAAACCCTACGTCCTTCTTGATTGTATTTGATAAGTATAGGGGTTACAAGAGTTGATCTACCTCGAGATCGTAATGGCTAAACCCTAGCTGTCTAGCCTCTATGAATTCTGATAGCCTCTACGGACTAAACCCTCCACTTTATATACACACCGGAGGGGCCTAGGGTTGTACAGAGTCGGTTTGTAGAGGAAGGAAATTACATATCCGGACACCAATCTTGCCATCCACGCATAAGAGAGTCCTACCCGGACACGGGGGAAGGTCTTCTGCCTTGTATCCTGATAATCCCCAAGTGCAGGGAATCATCGTAGCAATTACCAATGGTGGAAGTGATAAGTATGGAGTGTCGAACCCACAAGGAGCTAAAGGTAAGATTAATATTCTCTCAATTCCTATATGCCACTGATACGACTCTACGTACACCAAACTTTTGCTTCCAACTAGAAACGAGAGATAAAACTACGTTGTGGGTATGAAGAGGATAGCTTTGCATGGTATCGGAGAGATAAAATATAAAAGTAGGTGTTGTTATCATAAAGTTAGAATATATTACTAAATATTATAAATAGCGAGTGTGGAATAATGGTGGATCGGTGTGCGGAATTGTCCTAGGCAATTGTTAACAAGACCAATAGTCGTCATTGCAATTTCATATGAGGGAGAGGCATAAGCTAACATACTTTCTCTTCTTGGATCATATGCACTTATGATTGGAACTCTAGCAAGCATCCGCAACTACTAAAGATCATTAAGGTAAACCCCAACCATAGTAGTAAAGCATCAAGTCCCCTTTATCCCATACGCAACAACCCCCTTACTCAGGTTTGTGCTTCTGTCACTCAAGAAACCCACTATAAGTGAATCATGAACGTATTGCAACACCCTACAATGGGAATCCCTCACGCTTGCGCGACACGGAGGGCACAATAGGACATCACCAAAATAAAACATACAACTCATACCAATCTAGATCATCAATCAACCCGAATACAAAGGATATCTACTCAAAACATCATAGGATGGCAACACATCATTGGATCATAATATGTTGCATAAGGCACCATGTTCAAGTAGGGATTACAGCGGGGTGCGGGAGAGTGAACCGCGTAAAAGAGATGAGGATGGTGATGTTGATGAAGATGATCACCGCGGTGATGATTCCCCTCCCGATGGCACTCTGGTGCCACCGAGAGAGAGGAGGAGAGGTTCTCCCCCTTGTGCTTCCTCCTCCATGGCCTCCCCCTGGATGGGGAGAGGTTCTCCCTCTGGTCCTTGGCCTTCATGGTGATGATGGCCCCTCCGGATCCTCCTCCATAGTCTCCGGTGATGATGGCCCCCTCCGGCAGGGTGCCAGAGAGGGCCTACATTGATTTCTCATGTCTACAGAGGCTTGCGGTGGTGGAACTTCCGATCTAGGTTATTTTCTAGAGATTTGGGCATTTATAGGAGAGGTTGGCATCGAGAACAAGTTAGGGGCCCCACGGGAAGTCCACAAGGCACAGGGGCGCGCCCCAGGGGGTGGGCGTGCCCCCACCCTCGTGGGGCCCATGGGACTCCCCTCCGGTAGATTTTTGTTCCAGTTTTTTTTATATTTTCCAAAAAAATCTCCATTTATTTTCATCGCATTCCAAGAACTTTTATTTCTGCACAAAAACAACACCATGGTAGTTCTGCTGAAAACAGCGTCAGTCCAGGTTAGTTCTAATCAAATCATACCAAAATCATATAAAACTACTGTAAACTTGGCATGAATAATTCATAAATTATAGATATGTTGGAGACATATCAGCATCCCCAAGCTTAATTCCTACTCGTCCTCGAGTAGGTAAATGATAAAAGAAATAATTTATGAAGTGTGAATTCTAGCAAGTGCATAAGTTTGATCAATGATAGTTCCAATCACTTTTTCTAGCACCATTATATATCATAACAGTAGATCAACTCATGAAACTTCTCATGATCAAGTAACAAGCTATTCACATGTTAAAGTACAGATCATAAACTTTCTTGAAAACTAACAAACCGTGCTTTTAGTCATCAAACAATTGCAATTCATTTTATTTTCGAGAAGGGTCTATGTAAGAGCTTTGATTCAGCAAACTCCACATACTCAACTATCATTTAATCTTTCACAATTGCTAACACTCATGTGATATTTATGGGTTCAAAGTTTTAATCGGAAACTGAGAAAGATAGGGGCTTATAGTTTCGCCTCCCAACCTTTTACTTCAAGGGTAATGTCAACAATAATAATTTATGAAAACCTACATCCAAGTGGATATATTGTTGACATTACCAAACATATAAGTGAAAGGAAGAAGTGCTTGCCAATATATATCCGGATAGGGGCTTATAGTTTTGCCTCCCAACCTTTTACCTCAAGGGTAATGTCAACAATAATAATTTATGAAAACCTACAATATATATCCGGATCGCTCCAAGACAAAGTGCTTGCCAAAGGAAAAAGTGTAAAAAAGGAAAGGTGATGACCACAATGACTCTTGTATAAGGGTAGAAGATAAAAGTAAAAGATAGGCCCTTCACAGAGGGAAGCAGAGGTTGTCATGCGCTTTTATGGTTGGATGCACAAAATATTAATGCAAAAGAACGTCACTTTATATTGCCGCTTGTGATAAATACCTTTATTATGCAGTCTGTCGCTTTTATTTCTTCACTATCACAAGTTTGTATAAAGCTTATTTTCTTTGCACTAATAGATCATACATATTTAGAGAGCAATTTTTATTGCATGCACCGATGGCAACTTACTTGAAGGATCTTACTTAATCCATAGGTAGGTATGGTGGACTCTCATGGAAAAACTGGTTTAAGGGATGTTTGGAAGCACAAGTAGTATTTCTACTTGGTGCAAAGAATTTGGATAGCATGAGAGGGAAAGACAAGCTCAACATGTTGGATGATCCAAGACAATATGGCGTTCAGAATATACGAAAACATAACCCATTAAGTTGTCTTGCTTGTCCAACATCAACTTTTTAGCATGCCATATTTTAATGAGTGGTCACAATTACAAAAGATGTCCAAGATAGTATATTTATATGTGAAATCTCTCTTCCTTAAATATTCTTTCATGAATTGTTCAAGTGACCAATTCTGCATTTGCTAACTTCCGATAAGTTTACTACCTATACTTATTATGTGTGAAGTCATTACTCCCCATATTGTAAGCACGTGAAACATATATAAATTCAGATTTATGATATTCAATTCATTCAACCATTTACTCATAGGATATATGTGAAGCACGTGAGTAAATGACAAACTACCCCAAAAAGATATAAGTGAAGAACACTGAGTAGTCAAATAATTAACTAGCCATGGGAGGATTATTTTTAATTCAAGATTTCAAATACAATTATTTTATTCAAACAGAAAGTGAAATTGAAAATACTCTCCAAGCAAAACACATATCATGTGACGAATAAAAATATAGCTCCAAGTAAGGTATACTAATAGTTTTGAAGACGAAAGAGGGGATGCCTTCCGGGGCATCCCCAAGCTTAGGCGCTTGAGTCTTCCTTGAATATTACCTTGGGTTGCCTTGTGCATCCCCAAGCTTATGGTCTTTCCACTCCTTATTCTCCTCATATCAATATCTCACCCAAAGCTTGAAAACTTCAACCACACAAAACTTAACAGAACTTCGTGAGATAGATTAGTATGATAAAGAGTAAACCATTCACTTTGGTATTGTCAAAGACAAGATTAATAATTGTTCTCACACAATGCCTACTGTACCATATCATTTCTACAATTTATATTGAGAAATATAAGCCGTAGAAAATAGAAAACAAGTAAACTATGCAATGAACACAGAATCTGTCAGAAACAGAACAGTCTGTAATGATCTGAACAGCAACCATACTTCTGCTACTCCAAAAATTATGAAATAAATTGGTGGACGTGAGGAATTTGTCTATTAATCTTCTGAAAAAAGAATCAACTCAATCTCACTCTTCTGTAAAAAAATGACAGCTAATCTCCTGAGCGCAAAGTTTCTGTTTTTTACAGCAAGATCACATTAACTTTCACCCAAGTCTTCCCAAAGGTCTTGCTTGGCACTTTATTGAAACAAAAGGTATAATACATGATTAATAAAGTAGCTTAATCATGTAAACACACAAAAACAGTAAGGGTGAATATTGGGTTGTCTCCCAACAAGCGCTTTTCTTTAATGCCTTTTAGCTAGGCATGATGCTTTCAATGATGCTCACATAAAAGATAAGAATTGAAACATAAAGAGCGCATCATGAAGAATATGACTAGCATATTTAATCTAAACCACTTCCTATGCCTAGGGATTTTGTGACCACATAATTTATAGGAACAAGAATCAACTAGCATAGGAAGGAAAAACAAGTATAACTTCAAAACTTTAAGTATATAGAAAGGAAACTTGATATTATTGCAACTCCTACAAACATGTATTCCTCCCTCATAATAATTTTCAGTAGCATCATGAATGATTTCAACAATATAACCATCACATAAAGCATTCTTTTCATGATCTACGAGCATAGAAATTTTACTACTCTCCACATAAGCAAAATTCTCCTCATTCGGAATAGTGGGAGCAAACTTCTTCTAAATCCACTTTAGATGATAGTATTATTCATAGTACAAAAGATATGAGTGAATTTCATGGATCATTACACAATTAATATAGACTAACCAATATCCAAGCTCAAAATATATAAGTGATGCACATGAAGCATTCTTTAAAATTATACTTAAAAGATATAAGTGAAGCACATGAAGTATTCTATAAATCAATAAAGGGCTATCTCATACTAGCATGGTTCTTAATGGAAAAACAAAAACACAAAGGACACAAATTATGTGAACAAAACAAAAACCGAGGTATACCGATAATTGTTGAAGAAGAAAGATGGGATGCCAACCGGGGCATCCCCAAGCTTAGATGCTTGAGTATCCTTGAAATATTTACTTGGGGTGCCTTGGGCATCCCCAAGCTTGAGCTCTTGCCTCTCTTTATTCTTCTCATATTGATAGCTGCTCGATCTTCGAACACTTCATCCACACAAAACTTTAACAAAAACTTTGTGAGATCCGTTAGTGTAATAAAGCAAATCACTACCTTTAGGTAGTGTTGCAAACTTATTCCAATTTCATATTAGAACTATATACACTGTATTCCAACTTCACCATGGTTCATACCCCCCCCCCCACGATACTACCCATAGATTCATCAAAATAAGCGAACAACTCATAGAAAACAGAATCTGTCAAAAACAGGAGAGTCTGTAATAATCTGGAAGTTTTAGTAAACTTATGTAACTCCAAAAAATTCTAAAAAAATATGAAAATTTTAAAACTTTATACAGAAGTAATGTGCAAAAACTTTCAGACCCATTTGACTTTCCAGTAAAAAATGTAAAATCACGCGCTACAGCCAAAGTTTCTGTTTTTGTACTGTACATAGTAAACAAGCAATCTAATCATCCTAAAACCGAAGCTTGGCACATTATTTTTATAATACAATGGATATATACAAGGGGATAATTATTTTCAGAGAAGCTTCCATGAAATTTTGTACATTTTTTCCATGAGCATGAACACAAGTGCTCAAGGTCGACCCTCATTTCTTCAATGCATAATCTTCCAATCACTTCTCTTATTGAAAAACTTTTTAGGCATGAGAGACAAGTAATTTTTTTGTATTTTCATTCTTTAAAAAAATTGTATGATTCACCCACAATTAAACAGAAACAAAAATTAAAACAAAATCAACTTAGTGAAGAAAGCAAACAAGCACACACGAGAATATCAACCCCACGCTATTGCTCCCCGGCAACGGCGCCCGAAAAGAGCTTGATAATCCCCAAGTGCAGGGAATCATCATAGCAATTCCCAATGGTGGAAGTGATAAGTATGGAGTGTCAAACCCACAAGGAGCTAAAGGTAAGATCAATATTCTCTCAAGTCCTATCTGCCACTGATATGACTCTACGTACACCGAACGTTTGCTTCCAACTAGAAATGAGAGATAAAACTATGTTGTGGGTATGAAGAGGATAACTTTGCATGGTATCGGAGAGATAAAATATAAAAGTAGGTGATGTTATCATAAAGTAAGAATATATTACTAAATATTATAAATAGCGAGTGTGGAATAATGGTGGATCGGTGTGCGGAATTGTCCTAGGCAATTGTTGACAAGACCGATAGTCGTCATTGCAATTTCATATGAGGGAGAGGCATAAGCTAACATACTTTCTCTTCTTGGATCATATACACTTATGATTGGAACTCTAGCAAGCATCCGCAACTACTAAAGATCATTACGGTAAAACCCAACCATAGCATTAAAGCATCAAGTCCCCTTTATCCCATATGCAACAACCCCCTTACTTGGGTTTATGCTTCTGTCACTCAAGCAACCCACTATAAGCGAATCATGAACGTATTGCAACACCCTACAGTGGGAATCCCTCACGCGTGCGCGACACGGAGGGAACAATAGGACAGCACCAAAATAAAACATACAATTCATACCAACCGAGATCATCAATCAACCCAAAGATAAAGGATATCTACTCAAAACATCATAGGATGGAAACAGATCATTGGATCATAATATGTGGCATAAAGCACCATGTTCAAGTAGGGATTACAGCGGGGTGCGGGAGAGTGGACCGCGTAAAAGAGATGAGGATGATGATGATGATGGTGATGTTGATGAAGACGATCACCGCGACGATGATTCCCCTCCCGATGGCACTCCGGTGCCACCGAGGGAGAGGAGGAGAGGTTCTCCCCCTTGTGCTTCCTCCTCCATGGCCTCCCCCTGGATGGGGAGAGGTTCTCCCTCTGGTCCTTGGCCTTCATGGTGATTATGGCCCCTCCGGGATCCTCCTCCATAGCCTCCGGTGATGATGGCCCCCTCCGGAAGGGTGCCAGAGAGGGCCTAGATTGATTTCTCGTGGCTACAGAGGCTTGCGGCGGTGGAACTTCTGATCTATGTTATTTTATGGAGGTTTGGGCATTTATAGGAGAGGTTGGCGTCGAGAACAAGTTAGTGGGCCCCACGGGAAGTCCATGAGGCACAGGGGCGCGCCCCAGGGGGTGGGCGCGCCCCCACCCTCTTGGGGCCCACGGGCTCCCCTCCGGTAGATTTTTGTTCTAGTATTTTTTATATTTTCCAAAAAAAATCTCCATTGATTTTCATCGCATTCCGAGAACTTTTTTCTGCACAAAAATAACACCACAGTAGTTCTGCTGAAAACACCGTCAGTCCGGGTTAGTTCTAATCAAATCATACCAAAATCATATAAAACTATTGTAAACTTGGCATGAATACTTCATAAATTATAGATACGTTGGAGACGTATAATATCCTCACGACCCATCAGTCCGACCCATATCACACAGCCCGGACACCCGAGGACCTCCTAATCCAGGACTCCCTCAGTAGCCCCCGAACCAGTCTTCAATGACGATATGTTCGGCATGCGGATTGTCTTCGGCATTGCAAGGCGGGTTCATCCTCCTGAGTACTTCGAAGCAATCTTCTAAATAAAAAATTGTATCCGGCTCTGTATAATTGCAGCAACCCTTGGTCATGAAGGTAAGATACCAAATAAAATAGTGTCTTTTCACTGACAACTTTGAAACGTCACGTCTGGCCTCTTAACATTTTGAACTGTTTTTACACCTCCCTCTTCGCGCTTCGAGGCACAGCCTCCATTGACACGTCTTGTCAAAACAAAGAATGTGTCCGCCCTTTACGGGATCCTCGTCAATACGGTTTGGCTAATCCAACCGTGCCATTCACACGACCCCTCGAGAATAGGCGAGTTTTAAGGCTTTGAGGGGGGCGTTTGATATTCACAGCCTATATAAGAGGATAAAGATTCCCTTATTTTCCCCATGCCTTCTTCCTTCTCTTGTTTTCCCATCTTCGAGCTCCACCACCCAAACTTCAATCTTTCCCACAACCACCGGCCTCTCCATCCATGTATGGATCTGGTTCAAAGGGCAAGTGGGAGGCCTCCTCCATCACCGAGAAGGACGTCAAGGAGCTCCGGGAAGCGGGGTACCTGTGTACGAACATCATGCACAGGCTCCCTACCAAGAACCAAGTCGTCCCCACTCCGGAGCCCGGCGAAAGGGTTGTATTCATCACCCACTTCCTCCGTGGGCTAGGGTTTCCCCTCCACCCCTTCGTCCGGGGCCTCATGTTCTACTATGGGCTAGAGATCTAGCCCCAAATTCTTTCCTTCACATCTTGGCGTTCATCATCGTGTGTGAGGCGCTACTACGCATCCCCCCACACTTCGGCCTATGGCTCAAGGTCTTGAATGTGAAGCCGAAGGTGGTCGACGGGCAGCATGCGGACTGCGGCAACATCATGGTGAGCAAGCTCCCCAACACCGTTTGGCCTAAGGGGGCCTTTGTGGAGACTGTCAAGGTGTGGCAGCAGGAGTGGTTCTACATCATTGAACCCCACAACGCCAAGTGGGCGTCCACTCCTAAGTTCAGATCCGGCCCCCCTATGCGGCTCACCTCATGGACCGCTAAGGGTATGAACTGGGGATCCATAGTAGAAGTGTTGATGCTGCAAAAGTGCATCACAAACATGATAAGTAAGAACACCAGTCTCACTAATGTGATTCAGGTGATGCTCTTCTGCCGGATTCTTCCCTGTCAACTCCAGCCCTCTCACATGTGGGAGTTAAATCCGGAAGATCCTCGGACCTTGAAGCACTTCTTCGGCACAACACATGAAGACATCTGGAAGCTGTTGTTCAAGGCCCAAAAAGCGTGGCCGAAGGAGACCGAAGACATCGGTCTCGACAGCGAGAATCCATGCACACTAGTGAGTATGATTTTCCCAAATATATATTCGGTCATAAGTTCCTCAAACATAATGAGTTTCTGTCTCTTGTATAGGGCTGGATAGCAAAGGCAGAGCAGATTAAGTGTCCGGCCCCGCTGCCCGAAGACCCGGCCGAACCCCGGCCGATGAAGATGTTGGTCCCGGTGCCCTATCAGGCGCTGGAGAAGAAGACCAAGAAGAAGAAGGGCATGGAGGCTAAAGGTGGCCTCTGCCACAAGGGTCCTTCGGATGCATTGTCCAGAGAGACCGAACTTCCCTCCTCCCACGAGGGAGATGAAGACGAAGAGGAGGAGGAGGTGGAAAGCGACTCCCCACTTAAGGGGAAGAAGAAGAGGGCATCCTCCACAGACCCAGAGGAGGAGGCGCTCAAGAGGGGGAAGATGGCCCTCTCGGATGGTTCGGATTCGGAGACCGAACCCATCCCCAAGAGGCTTCCCACGGTGACACCGAGGTGTTGTCCCGAAGGACCTCTCCAGGCCACGGAGAGGTGGGTGAGGCTGGCAAGACAGTGCCCGAGGGTAATACCTCGGCCGCCGAAGACATGGGGGGTGTGACCCCCATGGCGACCGACGGCGTGGGGCCTGACCAGGTCAGCCCCTAGCCGGACATTATTCCGGAGACCAAAATGGCTCCAGAATTGGACAAGCAACCCCCTATGGAGAAGGGGGGAGCATCAGCTCTAGCGGCGGCCTCCACTAATCTGGAGGCGCCAAATACTCTGGTGGAAGCACTGCGACGTGCTTCCATCATGGAGGAGCACCGCACCCTGATGGGTGCGGTGGTAGAGAAGGTTCAGTTTGTCAAGAGAGGGCTGAACAAAGCCTTCACCACCCTACTAACATGCTTCGAGGTATGCAGCGTATGCTCTAGACGCTTTTTCATATGAAGGAAATATAAGTGTATATGGATAGTAGCCCCTGAGACTCTGTCCGGTGTTGGAAAAGCCGGACAGAGGATCACATAGTATTCGGAAGAGGTGACGTACTTTTCTATTTATAACAGGCTTCCCTATTGGAGGCGACCGCCCAGGCCGCCGAGGTTTCTGATCTTAATCGAAAACTGAAGTTGGCCGATGATGAAATCGACCGCATTAACAAGCGGTTCGATGAGACGCAAGGTATGCGTGTATTTTTAAAGAGTTTGATCATGTATCTGAAGTAATATGCAAATTCGAAGTTGAACTCATTTACCGGTGTGATTGTGAGTGCAGTTGGCGCAGCCGAGGTCGAGACCCTGAAGAGCGCCCTTGCCCAAGCCAAGGAGGAGGCGAAGGTGAATAGAGCAGCCGCTGACAAAGTGGCTGTGAATTGAAGACCGAACAGGTCGCCCACCGCCAGCACGAGGAGAGGGTGGCCGAAGTGGAGCAAGAACTGAAGGACGCCATCGGCAAGTGTGAGGCCTTGGAGGAGAAGGCGACGACCCAAGCGGCCGAACTTGGCAAGGCCCTCCAGGAGTCAAAAGAGGCACGGACCAAGGCCCAGAGTGCTCGTGAAGAGATCCGGTGGGCCAAACAAATAGCGGCTAGTAAGCCCTTTCTTTCGCAGAGTGTATTTGCGGGTAAAGGATATGCCTTGCTTACTCGTCTGTGGAGTTCTCTAGATGCCTCTGTGGATCTGTCGAGGAGGCCGCTGACGCTGCATAGTTCTTCTGAGCCCAGGAGGGGAACTCGACAGAGAAGTTGTTCTGGTCTCAGTTCCTGGCACCAGAGCACCCGACGTTGTTGAGCAACCAGATGAAGCAACTTTCGGAGCTACATAGGATGTCCGGCTTGGCCATGAAGGATCTCATAGCCTGGCTCTGGCCAGCCGAACCCATTCCTAGCAGCTACTTCGGCTTCGTGATGTGACTCGTCGATGCGCTGGCCCGAGTTGAAGTTATGAAGTGCTCGGCGTGCATAGAGGGTGCACGGATGGACTTTGCCCGTGTCAAGATGCATTGGGTGAAGATGAAGGCCACAGATGTCGCAACTACCGGCCCGCCCGAAGGCAAGGACCACCGCAAGCCGAAGAGGTACTTTGAAGATGTCCTAGCGGGTGCCTGAATAGTAGAGGGCCAATGCTCAAAGGATGTTATGTTTGAGTGAATGTACCAAGGCTGTTAAAACTTTGTTTTGTGGAACAAAACTTGTAATATATTTTATGCCTTTATCTGAAGTTATTTTCCTCTTGTGCGGCTATTTAAACTCTAGAAGTTTGCCAGTCGTCGGCTTCAGCCCCCACGTAGATGCTACAGGGGTGTTCGGTATAGCGCGTGATCACACTTGACCCAACATCTTGGTCCGTAAATGAGGTGTCTGCGTAGCGAACCAGGAAATCAGACTATGCGGCTTTATTACTTTCACTTAGCCATAGGAGTTTGACAGTGGGGCTAAGTACTAGCCCCTGGTGCATAAGCGGCCGTCCGGACTAGGATGCATTTGTCGCATGACTGGGTGAAGACCAGCCCTTCGTATAACATGGAGTAAATCACGAATGATTTGTAGTAAGTCACTGAATCGCCGACCAGCTCTCGCCATATCATGACAGGCAGTTTTCGGCTTTCTCTACTGAGGTGTTTGACCGGACAAACCAGATACACAATCGTAGTAGTTCTCCCTTTACTACCTTAGCTGAACTAGCAGAACGTAAGTTGGTAAACACAGTAGCCGGGCAACCCAACTATAGACCAAACACAAGATTCAGAGCTGATGCATATAATGCAACATTCGGGACGCCGAAGTATACCCCAGAAGTGTTCGGACTTTTGAAAATATAGGTGGCCGAGCAAAGCCCCCGACATTTAGGCGGACCGAAGTATATGTGGCAATTTGAAGCAAGGAGGGAATACATATTATAAAATAAGCCCATACCAAACAGGGGTTGGCAATAAACTGCTTCCTTGATATTCTGATTAATACGTCAAGACGTGCTATTACAGATAATGCCATAAACATTAGGGCTATTTTACATGCCGAGAATTTGTACACGAGGGAATCTGTATACAGGGACTCAAACGAAAAGGTAGTCTTAAAGATCCCATTGATGCCATGTCGCATGTCTGCGTCATTTCTCCTTGGTAGAAAATCCTTTGAGAGGAGCAATCGACGGTCATTTATACAAAAAGGGGTCTGGAAAAGAGCCCTTGCACGACCATAGGGCGACTTGGTTTTAATGATCCTGTAATATGAGGGAGAAAGAAAAGAAAGAAAGAAAAGGTTAAGGTCCAAATAGGGTCGAGCCGAACTATAGACCTTGTCCGCAGTGTGCCTCCGTCGTTGCCCAAGCTATTTTAAGTGCATAATTATGCACACGCGGTACGTATGCCATGGTTTTATGGGGCAATCGGAGGAGGCGAAGCTGCTAGTACAGATCTGGATCCACTAAGCCGTCGTTCTGCAGAGTAGGACAGACTCACTTAGCGGTGTCCGAGGTCTTGATGATCGATGAAGTGTTCGACTTGATGAGGCCACTCTGCACCTCGGCTGCGAGGGCCGCGATGTGCTCCTCAGTACGGAGGGAGCGTTCCATGTTTCCATTGACTATGATAACACCACGTGGCCCAGGCATTTTGAGCTTTAAATATGCATAATGCGGGACTGCATTGAAACGGCCGAAGGCAGTTCGTCCGAGCAGCGCGTGATAATCGCTATGGAAGGGGACAATGTCGAATATCAAGTCTTCGCTTTGGAAGTTATCCGATGAACTGGAAACTACTTCCAATGTTGACAAGCCCGTACAGCGGGCCTCTACGCCGAGTATCACTCCTTTAAAGGTGGTGTTACTAGGCTTGATTCTTGAAGGGTCAATACCCATTTCACGGACAATATCTCGATAAATCAAGTTAAGACTATTGTCGCCGTCCATAAGGACTCGAGTGAGATGGTATCCATTAATGATTGGGTTGAGTACTAGGGCCGGCGAACCTCCGTGGCGGATACTGGTTGTGTTGTCCCTGCGATCGAAGGTGATCGGACAAGCCGACCATGGATTGAATTTTGGGGCGACAAGCTCTACATCATAGACGTCCCTCAGCGCGCGCTTGCGCTCCCTCTTGGGGATATGTGTGGCGTATATCATGTTCACTATTTTTACCTCAGGGGGAAATTTCTTCTGTCCCCCTGTGTTCGGCGGGCGGGGCTCATCATCGTCCTCACTTTGAGGCCCTTTCCCCTTGTGTTCGGTATTTAACTTACCGGCCCGTTTAAAAACCCAGCAATTTCTGTTGGAATGGTTGGCAGGCTTGTCGGGGGTGCCATGAATCTAGCAAGGCCTATCGAGTATATTGTCCAAATTGGATGGACCGTCCATATTTCCTTTGAATGGCTTCTTCCGCTGACCGGGTTTAGAGCCACAGAATCTGGCGTTGACCGTTGTATGTTCAGTTCCGTCATTGTTGTTCCGGCGCTTGTTTTTGTTATGTCGTGGCCTGCCATGGCCATCCCTGACCTCCGAAGTTCCTGGGTCGCTGGTACTATTGCTTCTATGAGCCAACCAGCTATCTTCGCCCACGCAGAAGCGGGTCATGAGTGTAGTAAGAGTTTCCATAGTGTTCGGCTTTTCGTGACCGAGGTGTCAGGTGAGCGATTTGTCACGGACGCTGTGCTTAAAGGCCGCTAAGGCTTTGGCGTCTGGACAGTCGATGATTTAGTTCTTTTTGATTAAGAACAGAGTCCAGAGTTTGCGAGTTGACTCTCCGGGTTGCTGGACTATGTGACTAAGGTCATCTGCATTCGGTGGCCAGACATAAGTACCTTGGAAGTTGTCTCAAAAAGCATCCTCCAAGTCTTCCCAGCTGCCAATAGAGTTCTTTGGGAGGCTATTCAACCAGTGTCGTGCTGGTCCCTTTAGCTTTAGGGGGAGGTATTTAATGGCATGGAGATCCTCACCGCGAGCCATGTGAATATGGAGAAGAAAATCTTCAATCCATACAGCAGGATCTATCATTCCATCGTATGCTTCAATGTTCACGGGTTTAAACCCTTCTGGAAACTGGTGCCGCATTACCTCATCAGTGAATCACAAGGGGTGTGCATCGCCTCTATATTGGGCAACGTCACGACGAAGTTCAGATGACATCCGTGTTTGGTTTTTGGCCCGAGGTTGGTTATGCTTATCGCGCCAAGCTTTATGGTCGTCCTCTCGCGTTGGAGCATGTCCCCTTGATCCATAGATTGATCTCATCCGACCGTCTCTATTGTCCAGGTCCTGACATAAGTCGTAGGCGTAGTCCGGAGCCGCTACCTCTTTGCCTTGACGGTGAGGTGGTGCGGGCTGGTGTCCAGCATAAGCCGCCATTTTGTCTCGTCCATGTGGTGGTCGATTTGGTTCATCAGTTTGATTATATCTTGACGGTATTGGCTCAAGGTCCTTGTCGTCAAATTGTGCTAGTAGCCCACATTTTGGGCAACTCTTTGTTGGGCGCTCGAGACCGTATTCTTCGGCAGCCATGACCTTGGTCCATCTGTTGTTGAGTGTATCCTGTTTGGCTTGAAGCTACAGCTGTTTCTTTTTCAGGCTCCTCGCAGTGGCGATTAGTTGTTGCTTGAAGCGCTCTTGCTCGAGGGGCTCCTCTGGCATGTTGAAATCTTTGTTGCCGAGGCTGACATCCTCCTCAGAGACCGGTAGATAGTTACTGTCTTCCGAATCCTCATGCTTGACAGGTTCGTCTAGGTTGACTTGTCCTTCCTCCCACTCATCCTGCTTGAGGGCAGGCTCGATGGGGCGGTCGGAGTCTTCGGCGTTGTCTGGGGTGCTATTTTTCTCCGGTGCCGGTATTTCTATCTTTTTCCCGATGCGATCGTGAGTGGCGCCGCTGAAGCTGGCGCTTTGGTGGTGCTTCAACGGGCTTGTCCTCAATCGGGTCTTGTGTGCCGTCGTCGTCATCCTTTTTGGGTGTATCCACCATATATATGTCATATGTAGAGGTGGTCGTCCAATGCCCAGTGATAGGCGAGTATTGGCCTGGGTCGACTCAGGCATCGTCGTCCATACCGTCGATGTCTTTGAAGGCGTAGTCTAGCATGTCGGTTAAGTCCTCGACAGTGGCTAGCAAGTGGGTGGTGGGTGGGACACAAAATTCTCGCACTCAGCCCCTAGTTCAGGTTGGGCGTAGTTCGGAGGTGATAATTCCGTAATGGCGAGAAACCGCATTAAGTCCAGAGCCTCGTTTAGGAGCGAAGGTTGGACATGTGATCGGGGACCTGCGGAGCTGGGCATGGTAAACGCCACCTGATCGTTCTCAATAGACGCAGACCTCGAGAGTTCAAAGTTAGCATCCAGGGGTGAGTCCGGTTCCCGATGACAGGGGGAGTCCTATTTGATTCCAGGCCTACTGGTAATATAGTCACCTCTAGGTCTCCGGCAGGGAGCTCCGTAGTTGGAGAGGGTCCGGCGCGGCTCATGCTCTCATCCTCGAACAAGGTGGTCCGCTCTGGATCTAAGGCTAGTGCAGGAACGGCAGTTGATTCTTGAATGGAGCCTGATGGTGGATCCGACAGGTTTCCCCCTTGTAGATGAGGAACAACAGTCGGGGCCGAGAACCCTTCGAAGATCAAGTCTCCTCGGATATCAGTGATGTAATTCAGGCTTCCGAACCTGATTTGATGACCAGGGGCGTAGCTATCAATCTGTTCAACGTGACCAGCTGAATTGGCACGCAGAGCGAAGCCGCCGAACACAAAAAGTTGACCAGGTGGAAAGTTTACCCGGAAGCAGCATCGTTGTCGATAATTGAACGAGCCATCGAACCTTCTACCGATGACACAGTGGACCTCTCAATGAAAGCACCAATGTCGGTGTCAATACCCACCGATCTCAGGTAGGGGGTACCGAATTGTGCGTCTGAGGATCGAAGGTAACAAGGGATAGGGGGAACACGATGTTTACCCAGGTTCGGGCCCTCTTAATGGAGGTAAAACCCTACGTCCTGCTTGATTGTATTTGATAAGTATAGGGGTTACAAGAGTTGATCTACCTCGAGATCGTAAGGGCTAAACCCTAGTTGTCTAGCCTCTATGAATTCTGATAGCCTCTACGGACTAAACCCTCCAGTTTATATACACACCAGAGGGGCCTAGGGTTGTACAGAGTTGGTTTGTAGAGGAAGGAAATTACATATCCAGACACCAATCTTTCCATCCACGCATAAGAGAGTCCTACCAGGACACGAGGGAAGGTCTTCTGCCTTGTATCCTCACGACCCATCAGTCCGGCCCATATCACATAGCCCGGACACCCGAGTACCCCCTAATCCAGGACTCCCTCATTGCCCAAGGCACCCCAAGGTAATATTCAAGGACAACCAAGAGCCTAAGCTTGGGGATGCCCTGGAAGGCACCCCCTCTTTCGTCTTCAATCCATCGGTAAATATACTTGAGGCTATATTTTATTCACCACATGATATGTGTTTTGCTTGGAGTGTATTGGATGATATGATTCTTTGATTTTTAATTTGCCACAATAATCCTTGCTATACACACCTTTTGAGAGGGACATGCATGAATCGTGAATTTATTAGAATACTCTATGTGCTTCACTTATATCTTTTGAGCTAGGCAATTTTGCTCTAGTGCTTCACTTATATCTTTTTAGAGCACGGCGGTGGCTTTATTTTATAGAAATTGTTGAACTCTCTTGCTTCACTTATATTATTTTGAGAGTGTCTCTAAACAGCATGGTAATTTGCTTGGGTTATGAATTTAGTCCTAATATGATGGGCATCCCAGAGGGATATAATAAAAACTTTCATATAAAGTGCGTTGAATACTATGAGAAGTTTGATTCCTTATGATTGTTTTGAGATATAAAGATGGTAATATTAGAGTCATGCTCGTAAGTAATTGTGGATTGGTAGAAATACTTGTATTAAAGTTTGTGATTCTCGTAGCATGCACATATGTTGAACTGTTATGTGATGAAGTCGGAGCATGAATTATTTATTGATTGTCTTCCTTATGAGTGGAGGTCGGGGATGAGCGATGGTCTTTTCCTACCAATCTATCCCCCTAGGAGCATGCATCTTTACTTTTTCGATAGCTAATAATTTTTTGCAATAAGTACGTGAGTTCTTTATGACTAATGTTGAGTCCATGGATTATACGCACTCTCACCCTTCCACCATTGCTAGCCTCTCTAGTACCATGCAAATTTCGCCGCTGCATTAAACCCACCATCACCTTCCTCAAAACAGCCACCATACCTACCTATTATGGCATTTCCATAGCCATTCCGAGATATATTGCCATGCAACTTCCACCCTTCCGTTTATTATGACACGCTTCATCATTGTCATATTGCTTTGCATGATCATGTAGTTTACATCGTATTTGTGGCAAAGCCACCATTCATTTTTTTATACATGTCACTCTTGTGTCATTGCACATCCTTGTATTCCGCTGGAGGCATTCATATAGAGTCATATATTTATTCTAGTATCGAGTTGTAATTCTTGAGTTATAAAGTAAATAAAAGTGTGATGATCATCATTTTGAGAGCATTGTCCCATGTGAGGAAAGGATGATGGAAGCTATGATTCCCTCACAAGTTGGGATGAGTCTCCGGACTTTACAAAAAAATTAAAAGAGGCCAAAGAAGCCCCCGCAAAAAATATGAGAAAAAACAGAGAAGGGACAATGCTACTATCCTTTTCCACACTTATGCTTCAAAGTAGCACCCTGATCTTCTTGATAGAGGGACTCCTATGTTACCACTTTCATATACTAGTGGGAAATTTTCATTATAGAGCTTGCCTTGTATATTCCAATGGCAGGCTTCCTCAAATTGCCCTAGGTCTTCATGAGAAAGTGATTTGGATGCACACCCAGTTAGTTTCTTTATGAGCTTTCATACACTTATAACTCTAGTGCATCCGTTGCATGGCAATCCCTACTCACTCACATTGATATCTATTGATGGGCATACCATAGCCCATTAATATGCCTAGTTGATGTGAGACTATCTCCTTCTTTTTGTCTTCTCCACAACCACCACATTCTATTCCACCTATAGTGCTATATCTATGGCTCACGCTCATGTATTGCGTGAAAGTTGAAAAAGTTTGAGAACATAAAAAGTATGAAACAATTGCTTGGCTTGTCATCGGGGTTGTGCATGATTTAATACTTTGTGTGATGAAGATGGCGCATAGCTAGACTATATGATTTTGTAGGGATAAGTTTCTTTGGCCATGTTTTTTTGAGAAGACATGATTGCTTTGTTAGTATGCTTGAAGTATTATTGTTTTAATGTCAATATTAAACTTTTGTTTTGAATCTTATGGATCTGAATATTCATGCCACAATAAAAAAATTACATCGATAAATATGTTAGGTAGCATTCCACATCAAAAATTCTGTTTTTATCATTTACCTACTCGAGGACGAGCAGGAATTAAGCTTGGGGATGCTTGATACGTCTCCAATGTATCTATAACTTTTTATTGTTCCATTATATTATATTGTATTCTTTGGATGTTTTATATGCATTAATATGCTATTTTATATTATTTTTGGGACTAACCTATTAACCTAGAGCCCAGTGCCAGTTTCTGTTTTTTCCTTGTTTTTGAGTTTCGTAGAAAAGGAATATCAAATGGAGTCCAAACGGAATAAAACTTTTGTGATACACATGGGACTTCGAGTCCAAGTTAGAAGAACCTCGAGGAGACGACAAGCCAGGGGGCGCACCCCTAGGGCTTGTGGCCCCCTCGGAGACCCCCTGACCTCCTTCCTTGGCCTATAAATTCTCAAATATTCCCAAACCCTCAGAAGCATCCACGAAAATACTTTTCTGCCGCCGCAACCTTCTGTTCCCGTGAGATCCCATCTTGGGGCCTTTTCCGGTGATCTGCCGGAGGGGGGTTCGATCACGGAGGGCATCTACATCAACCCTATTACCCTTCCGATGAAGAGTGAGTAGTTTACCTCAGACCTATGGGTCCATAGCTAGCAGCTAGATGGATTTTTCTCTCTCTTTGATCTTCAATACCATGTTCTCCTCGATGTTCTTGGAGTTCTATCTGATGTAGTCTTCTTTTGTGGTGTGTTTGTCGAGATCCGATGAACTGTGGATTTATGATCAAATTATCTATGAAAATTATTAGAATCTTCTCTGAATTCTTATATGAATTATTTGATATCTTTGTATTTCTCTTGGAATTATTGGTTTGGTTTGGACAACTAGATTGGTATTTCTTGCAATGGGAGAGGTGCTTAGTTTTGGGTTCAATCTTGCGGTGTCCTCACCAAGTGCCAAAGTAGGGGTAGTGAGGCACGTATTGTATCGTTGCCATGAAGGATAAAAAGATGGGCTTTTCATCATATTGCTTGAGTTTATTCCTCTACATCATGTCATCTTACTTAAGGCGTTACTCCATTCTTTATGAACTTAATACTCTAGATGCATGCTGGATAGTGGTCGATGTGTGGAGTAATAGTAGTAGATGCAGGCAGGAGTCGGTGTAATTGACACAGACGTGATACCTATATGTATAATCATTGCCTTGGATATCATCATAATTTGCGCATTTCTATCAATTGCTCGACAGTAATTTGTTCACCCACCATATTATTTGCCTTCAAGAGAGAAGCCTCTAGTGAAACCTATGGCCCCTGGGTCTATCTTCCATCATATAATTTCAGATCTATAAACCAAAAATACCTTGCTGAAATTTATTTACTTTTATTTTGTTTTACGTTTTAGTAATCTCTTATACCTATCTCTATCAGATCTCGCCTTTGCAATTGACCGTGAAGGGATTGACAACCCCTTTATCGCGTTGGGTGCAAGTGTTTGATTGTTTGTGCAGATGCATATATTGGAGACTTGCTTGTACCTCCTACTGGATTGATACCTTGGTTCTCTAACTGAGGTAAATACTTATCTCTACTTTGCTGCATCACCCTTTCCTCTTCAAGGGAAAAACCAACGCAAGCTCAAGAAGTAGCAGGTTGCTAGTAGTGTTGATTACTCTTTGTAGTTGATGCTAGTTGGTTTATTTGGTGGAAGATCGTATGTTCAGATCCTTAATGATATTCAATAACCCTCTAATCTTGAACACAAACATGATTTGTGGGTAGTTACGTTTGTTCTTGAGGACATGGGAGAAGTCTTGTTATTAAGTAATCATGTGAATTTGGTATTCGTTTGATATTTTGATGAGATGTATGTTGTCTTTCCTCTAGTGGTGTTATGTGTACGTCGACTACATGACACTTCACCATGATTTGGGCCTAGGGGAAGGCATTGGGATTTAATAAGTAGATGATGGGTTGCTAGAGTGACAGAAGCTTAAACCTTAGTTTATGCATAGGTAATAACCCATAAGTACAGGGGATCGCAACAATTTTCGAGGGTAGAGTATTCAACCCAAATTTATTGATTCGACACAAGGGGGGCCAAAGAATATTCTCAAGTATTAGCAATTGAGTTGTCAATTCAACCACACCTGAAAGACTTAATATCTGCAGCAAAGTATTTAGTAGCAAAGTAGTATAGAAGTAACAGTAACAGTAGCAAAAGTAACAGTAGCAGTTTTGTAGTGATTGTAACAGCAGTAGCAACGAAAGTAACTTAGCAAATATCAATATGAGACGAACTTGTAGGCAATGGATCAGCAATGATAATTGTGTCGGATGATATTCATCATGTAGCAGTCATAACCTAGGGTGACACAGAACTAGCTCCAATTCATCAATATAATGTAGGCATGTATTCCGTATATAGTCATACATGCTTATGGAAAAGAACTAGCATGACATCTTTTGTCCTACCCTCCCGTGGTAGCGGGGTCCTAATGTAATCTAAGGGAAATTAAGGCCTCCTTTTAATAGAGAACCAGAACAAAGCATTAGCACTTAGTGAATACATGAACTCCTCAAACTACGGTAATCACCGGAAAGAATCCCAATTATTGTCAACTTGGGGTATGCGGATCATAATTCGTAATAGGTGTCTACAACTTGCAAGATTGTATCAAGAACACAAATATATTCATGAAAACATAATAGGTTCAGATTAGAAATCATGGCACTCGGGCCCTAGTGACAAGCATTAAGCATAGCAAAGTCGTAGCAACATCAATCTCAGAACATAGTGGATACTAGGGATCAAACCCTAACAAAACTAACTCGACTACATGATAAATCTCATCCAACCCATCACCATCCAGCATGCCTACGATGGAATTACTCACGCACGGCGGTGAGCATCATGAAATTGGTGATGATGATGGCGACGAATCCCCCTATCCGGAGCCCCGAACGGACTCCATATCAGCCCTCCCGATGAAGAATAGGAGGTGGCAGCAGCGGCTCCATATCGTAAAACGTGATGAATCCTTCTCTCTGATTTTTTCTCCCTAAATAGGAACATGTAGAATTGGAGTTAGGGTCAGAGGAGGTCTAGGGGGCCCACAAGCCCTCTAGGCATGCCCCAAGGGGGCGCCCCCAAGCTTGTGGCCTCTGGGTGGACCCCCTCTGGTTGATTCTTTCGCCAATATTTTTTATATATTCCAAAAATATTCTTAGTAAATTTTCAGGTCAATCTAAGAACTTTTATTTCTGCACAAAAATAACACCATGGCAATTCTAATGAAAACAGCGTCAGCCCAGGTTAGTTCCATTCAAATCATGCAAGTTAGAGTCCAACACAAGGGCAAAAGAGTTTGAAGAAGTAGATAAAATGGAGACGTATCAACTCCCCCAAACTTAACCCATTGCTTGTCCTCAAGCAATTCAGTTGATAAACTGAAAGTGGCAAAGAAAAAATTTTACAAACTCTGTTTGATCTTGTTGTTGCAAATATGTAAAGCCAGCATTCAGGTTTTCAATACAGATTATGAACTAACCATATTCACAATAACATTGAAAGTCTCACATTCACTCATATCAATGGCATAATCAACTAGCGAGCAATAATAATAAATCTCGGATGACAACACTTTTTCAAGAAAATCATGATATGATATGACAAAATGGTATCTCGCTAGCCCTTTCTGAGACCGCAAAACATAAATGCAGAGCACCCCTGAAGATCAAGGACTGACTAGACATTATAATTCATGTCAAAAGAGATCCAGTCACACTCATACTCAATATCAATTAATAGCAAAGCATACAAATGGTAGTGCTGCTCTCTAGCTGGTGCTTTTTATAAGAGGATGATGACTCAGCAATAAAAGTAAATAGATAGGACATTTGCAGAGGGAAGCAGGGATTTGCATAGGTGCCAGAGCTCGAGCTTTTAAAATAGATATGAATATAATTTTGAGTAGTATGCTTTCATTGTCAACATAACAACCAAGAGATTTTGGTATCTTCCATGCTAGATACATTATAGGCAGTTCTCAAACAGAATGGTAAATTTTTTACTCCCCCTCCACCAACAAGCACACTCCATGGCTGATCCAAAACAATGGGTACTGTCCATACCAACAACAGTCCGGGGGGAGTTTTTTTTGAAGTTATATTTTGATTTGATTTAAGCATGGAACTGGGCATCCCGAATACCAGCCACTTTCTCATGAATGACTGATGACCCACAAGTATAGGGGATCTATCATAGTCCTTTTGATAAGTAAGAGTGTCGAACCCAACGAGGAGCAGAAGGAAATGATAAGCGGTTTCCAGCAAGGTATTCTCTGCAAGTACTGAAATAAGTGGTAACAGATAGTTTTGTGATAAGATAATTTGTAACGAGCAACAAGTAACAAAAGTAAATAAGGTGCAGCAAGGTGGCCCAATCCTTTTTGTAGCAAAGGACAAGCCTAGACAAACTCTTATATGATGTAAAGCGCTCCCGAGGACACATGGGAATATCGTCAAGCTAGGTTTCATCACGTTCATATGATTCGTGTTCGGTACTTTGATAATTTGGTATGTGGGTGGACCGGTGCTTGGGTGCTGCCCTTACTTGGACAAGCATCCCACTTATGATTAACCTCTATTGCAAGCATCCACAACTACAACAAAAGTATTAAGGTAAACCTAACTGAGGGAGTCCTGGATTAGGTGGTCTCCGGACAGCCGGACTATATCCTTTTGCTGGACTGTTAGACTATGAAGATACAAGATTGAAGACTTTGTCTCGTGTCCGGACGGGGCTCTACTTGGCGTCGAAGGCAAGCTAGGCAATACGGATATGTATATCTCCTCCTTTGTAACCGACCTCGTGTAACCCTAGCCCTTTCCGGTGTCTATATAAACCGGAGGGTTTTAGTCCGTAGGACAACATACAATCATACCATAGGCTAGCTTCTAGGGTTTAGCCTCTCTGATCTCATGGTAGATCAACTCTTCTAATACTCGTATCATCAAGAATAAATCAAGCAGGACGTAGGGTTTTACCTCCATCAAGAGGGCCCGAACCTGGGTAAAACATCGTGTCCCCTGCCTCTTGTTACCATCCGCCTTAGACGCACAGTTTGGGACCCCCTACCCGAGATCCGCTGGTTTTGACACCGACATTGGTGCTTTCATTGAGAGTTCCTCTGTGTCATCACCGTTAGGCTTGATGGCTCCTACGATCATCGATAGCGATGCAGTCTAGGGTGAGACTTTTCTCCCCGGACAGATCTTTGTGTTCGGCAGCTTTGCACTGCGGGCCAACTCGCTTGGCCATCTGGAGCAGATCGAAAGTTATGCCCCTGGCCACCAGGTCAGGTTTGGAAGCTTAAACTACATGGCCGATATCCGCAGAGACTTGATCTTCGACGGATTCGAGCCTCTGCCTTGTGCATCACACGGTCACGATGAGTACGATTTAGCTCTACCATCAAATAGTGTTCAGGAGATCGCACCGGCAGCCGCTCCGACCCTCAATTCGGAGCCAGTTGCACCGTCCATGGACGGGTGGATGGACCCCGCCACGGAGGCCTTACCCTCAGCGGCGATCGAGCCGAAATCGACCTTACCCTCCACGAGAGTCGTGTTGCCAGACTGCCGGATCCTTCTCCAGCCACGGACTCCGAACCGCCTGCGCCCGTTCCTAGCGAATCCGATTGGGCGCTGATCATGGAGTTTACCTCCGTGGATATTTTTCAGCACTCGCCCTTTGGCGACATACTGAACTCATTAAGGTCTCTCTCCTTGTCAGAAGGATCCTGGCCGAACTATGTCCGGCAGGATTGGGATGCGGATGACAAAGAAATTCGCTGCCCACCCACCACCCACTTAGTAGCCACTGTCGACGACTTAACCGACATGCTCGACTTCGACTCCGAAGACATTGACGGTATGGACGACGATGTGGGAGTCGAAGAGGAACCACTGCCCACAGGGCACTGGATAGCCACCTCATCATACAATATATACATGGTGGACACAACCACAGAAGGCAATGGCGACAAGACAACGGAGGATTACCCCTCCAAGAAGCAACCCAAGCGCCGACGTCAGCGGCGCCGCTCTAAGTCCCGCCAAAGCAAAAGTGGTGATACCGACACAGGAGATAATAACACTCCAGATAGTGCCAAAGATGGAAACAATCCCCTCCAGCACAATCTAGGATAGGAGGATGGAGAGGCCAGCCCTCCAGAGAGAGCGGCAGATGGAGAGGCGGAGGATGATAATTACATGCCCCCTCCAAAGACGAGGCAAGCCTCGACAATGACGAATTCGTCGTGCCAGAGGATCCCGTCGAACAAGAGCGCTTCAAGCGCCGGCTTATAGCCACGACAAACAGCCATAAGGAAAAGCAGCAGCAGCTTCAAGCTGATCAAGATCTGCTAGCTGACAGATCGACTGAAGTCCTCGCGGCCGAGGAATATAAACTCGAACGCCCCTTCAAGAGTTACCCAAAATGCAGGTTGCTACCCCGACTGGAGAAAGAAGCGTATGACGCGGCCGATCGGCCACCTCGTGGCCGCGATAGAGAGGCATTCCAGCCAAAAGCTCAACCTGCACCCCGATGCCATTCAAATAAAAAGGCATGGGGAAACACGCCAGACCTGCGAGATGTATTGGAGGACAAAGCAAAACATGCAAGATCGATCTACAGATCACGAGGGCGCGCCACTATGCGCGAAGATAAACGTCACGCTGGATACAGTAAAAGTAAATCCGGCCGGTCCGAACACAGCAGGCAAGACTCATTGGAGCTGCATCGCGATATAGCCCAGTACAGAGGTGCCGCACACCCCTTATGCTTCACACATGAAGTAATGGATCATCAAATCCCAGAGGGTTTCAAACCTGTAAATATAGAATCACACGACAGCACAACAGATCCTGCGGTATGGATCGAGGATTTCCTCCTGCATATCCACATGGCACGCGGTGATGATCTACACGCCATTAAATACCTCCCACTCAAACTCAAAGGACCAGCTCGGCATTGGCTCAATAGCTTGCCAGCAGAGTCCATTGGCTGTTGGGAGGATCTGGAAGCCGCATTCCTCGACAACTTTCAGGGCACTTATGTGCGACCACCAGATGCCGATGACTTGAGCCACATAATTCAGCAGCCAGAGGAATCGTCCAGGCAATTCTGAAAACGGTTCCTAACAAAGAAAAATCAAATCGTCGACTGTCCGGATGCAGAGGCTCTAGCACCTTTCAAGCACAACATCCGCAATGAGTGGCTAGCCCGACACCTTGGTCAGGAAAAGATGAAATCTATGGCAGCCCTCACAACACTCATGACCCGCTTTTGTGCGGGAGAAGACAGCTGGCTGGCTTGCAGTAATAAAATATCAAACAACCATGGTACTTCGGATACCAAGGACGACAATGGCAGGTCACGTCGCAACAAGCATAAGCGCCGCAGTAACAGTGACAATATCGAGGATACGACAGTCAATGCCGGATTCAAAGGCTCTAAACCCGGTCAGCGGAAAAAGCCATTTAAAAGAAGCACTCCGGGCCCGTCCAGTTTGGACCACATACTCGATCGCTCATGTCAAATACACGGCACCCCAGACAAGCCAGCCAACCACACCAATAGGGATTGTTGGGTATTCAAGCAGGCCGGCAAGTTAATTGCCAAAAACAAAGATAAGGGGCCACATAGCGATGACGAGGAGGAGCCCCGGCAGCCGAATACCGGAGGACAGAAGAGGTTCCCCCCACAAGTGCGGACGGTGAACATGATATACGCAACCCACATCCCCAAGAGGGAGCGGAAGCGTGCGCTCAGGGACGTATATGCATTGGAGCCAGTCTCCCCAAAGTTCAACCCATGGTCCTCCTGTCCGATCACCTTCGATCGCAGGGACCACCCCACTAGTATCCGTCATGGCAGATTCGCCGCACTGGTCTTAGACCCAATTATTGACGGATTTCACCTCACTCGAGTCCTTATGGATGGAGGCAGCAGCCTGAACCTGCTTTACCAGGACACGGTGCGAAAAATGGGTATAGACCCCTCAAGGATCAAACCCACAAAAACGACCTTTAAAGGCGTCATACCAGGTGTAGAGGCCCATTGCACATGCTTAGTCACACTGGAAGTGGTCTTCGGATCCCCGGATAACTTCCGAAGTGAAGAGTTAATCTTCGATATAGTCCCGTTCCGCAGTGGTTATCATGCACTGCTCAGGCGAACCGCATTTGCGAGATTCAATGCGGTACTGCATTATGCATACCTCAAGCTCAAGATGCCAAGACCTCAGGGGGTCATTACAGTTAATGGAAACACAGAGCGCTCTCTCCGAACGGAGGAGCACACCGTGGCCCTCGCAGCGGAAGCGCAAAGCAGCCTCTTAAGGCAATCCACTAGTTCGGTGTTTAAGGACCCGAACACCTTCAAGCGCGCCCGGAGTAATCGGCAACAGGACCGCCTGGCACGTTCCGAGCTCGCATAGCAATGCGGCCCCCACCCCGGCCCAAGCCAAACGGCGAAACTCGTGCCATGCGTACATAATTACGCATTAAAAATACCATGGGCACATGTAGGGAGGGGGGCACGACTATGGCACGCCCCAAGACGCGGCTTAAACCGCACCAGGGGCTTCCCGCTTTGTTATTTTTCTCTCTTTCAGGACATTAATCTCTGGAAACCCTGTCCGGTAGCATGATTGCCGAACACATGATGCAGCAACCAAGGAGGCAGAAAGCTACATCACACCACGGGACATCCAGGTGGATTACGATAACGAGTGAAATACTTGCTTTAATATTATTCCTCAGCTTGCCCTTGGAGGGGACATAGTCCTACTTTTTGCTTATCGCACTACCTATATCATTCTGCTCTAACGCACGTTCTTTATTAAACAATGCATAACATTAAGACTATTATTGCATTCTTCTTATATATATATATATGTTCATTCATGACATCCAGCACCCGTACACTTTGGTATGGCCAATACACCAGGGGCTTAAGTACCCCACAATATGGTGTGAGAAGTCCGAACACTTTCACAAGTGCGGCACCCCGAACTTATAGCATTATATGCATCAGCTTCGAATCATGTATTTGGTCAATAGTTGGGTTTGCCCGGCTCCCATGTTTTGGTACCTTACGTTCCGCTATATTGGCTAAGGTAGCACTGGGAGAACTACTGCGATTGTGCCCCGGTTCTGCTGGGCTAAGCACCTCAGTAGAGAAAGCTGAAACTGACTGTCATGATAAGGCGAGAGACTGGTCGCTGTTCGAGAGGTTTTCGAGTCCTTAAAGACTTATGCCGCTTAGAGCGAGGAGTCGGCCCTGTCCGGCTTAAGGCGTGTATCACGCCCCAGATTTGGCCTTCCGAATACTAGGGGCTTCGTCGAAATTTAAAATTATAGAATTCTATGGCTAATTGAGAGTGATAAAGCATTATTAGTCTGATTGCCTTATCCGTTGTGCCGAGCACCTCCCTCGAAGGACCCAAAAATGGGAACAAGAGTGCTCAGGTTTATCCCGAACACCCCAGCACTCGTGGCATGGGGGCAGAAGCCGACGACTAGCCATATCTCAGATTTGATAAACAACCGAACAGAAGGTAATATTTTAAATTCAAACAAGCGTTGCCTAGCGCATATGAACAAGTTTTCATAACTACAGGATTACACGAGCGAGTTCACTCAAATATTATATCTTCGGTACACTCCTCCGGTACGAGACGAGCACCCTTCAGGACACCCTCATAGTACATCTCGGGGTGGCGATGATCCTTGCCCTCCAGCGGCCATTCGTTGATCAGGTTCACGACTCTAGCTTGGCCCATTGCACCTTCACACGGGTGAAAGCCCGGCGTGCACCTTCGATGCAGACGGACCGCTTGATGACTTCCAGCCATGGGCAGGCATCCACAAGCCGCCTCACCAGGCCGAAGTAGCTGTTGGGAAGGGCGTCGCCAGGCCACATCCGGACTATAAAGCCCTTCATGGCCTGTTTGGCCGCCTTGTGCAGCTCGACCAGCTGCTTTTGCTGGTCGCTCATGGGCATCGGGTGTTCGGCCCCAATATACTGAGACCAGAACAACTTCTCCGTTGAGCTTCCCTCCTCGGCCTGGTAAAACTGTGCGGCATCTGACACGCTGCGGGGCAAATCTGCGAACGCTCCTGGAGAGCTCCAGATTTGGGTAAGTAACAAGTAATTTACTTTTACATGCTTGCTCTGCATAAAGAATGCCTTACCTGCCGCTATTTTCTTCATCACCTCAATCTCCTGGAGGGCTTTTTGGGCTTCAGCCTTGGCATTTTTCACGCTTTCGAGGGCCGCGGCAAGCTCGGACCCTCGTGTCTTTGAGTCACACTCCAACAGCTCATGCTTCGACACAAGAACTTGGAGCTCTTGCTGCACCTCGCCCACCCGTGCCTCCTGCCTTTCCCGCTAGGTGTGCTCCTTGGCCGCTTTGTCTTCGGCCTTGGATAGCACTTGCTTCAGGGTCACCACCTCGGTCGTGGCCCCTGGCAAATTGATGATGATCCTGTCATTTTGCAACCGCGTCTTCTTTTATATATATACATATCTATAGATAGGGTATCACTTACCCTTGTTCTCCTCGAGCTGCCTCTTGGCAAGGCCGAGCTCTTCCTTGGACCCCTCGAGGTCCTGCTTCAATGCGGCAACCTCCGTAGTCTGTGCGGCAGAGGCCAGCAGCGAAGCCTACATACGCATATAGACATACTTATATTAGACTCCTGCGATATTGTTTGATCCTCTGTTCGGCTTTTCTTTGTGAACACCGAACAGAGCATCAGGGGCTACTGTCCATGCAGTAATATTTTTCCCATATTTCAATAACTTACCTCAAAGCCTGTTAGAAGGTTGGCACAGGCTTCAGTCAGTCCGCTCTTGGCGGACTGAACCTTCTGGACCACCGCACTCATAATAGTGCGGTGCTCCTCGTTGATGGAAGCGCTGCGAAGCGCTCCAGCAGATTGAACAGTGCCTCTGGATGGACAGAGGTCACCGGCACAGTTGTCTTGCCCCTCTTGGAAGGAGGCCGCCTGCCTGAGTCTGGAACCACTGGAGGTTCCGGCGCGGTGTTCGGCTGAGGGCCGAACTCGGAGCCCTCGGGGGCCTTGTTCCCTCTGCTCCCAGACTATGAAAGGTCGCCTTGAGGCGCCTCCGGGACTGTCTCCCCTCAAACCGGTGCCTCTTGAGACAACACCTCGGTGTTGTCCGTAGGGCAAGGGGAGGTGGCGGTCGGAAGTGGATCGCTATCCATATCCGACGAGTCCAGGGAGCCGTCCGACGAGGATACATCGATACGGGCTTGGGACGGTCTGCATAATCATGATTTGGCGTTAGGAGAAGCAGTGCGACAAAGGAATGCTATGAGTTACTCTGGTATCCAAATACTTACAACTTCGCCAGGGGCTTGGCGCTGGGCAGCCACTCGTCTTCACCTTCGGCGGCGGTGGTGGAACTGTCCGGAAGGAGAGTCCTTCCCTTCTTAGACCCTTCGGCCCCCCAGTTGGGGCGGCCTTCCATTTCTTGTCTCCCCCGACTGGAGGGGGAGCGTCTTCATCTTCCTCCTCATCTTCGTGGGAGGAGTGCGCCGAGGAGTCCTCGGACGATGAGTCTGATATCACCTGGCGCCGGGAACTCTTTCGGGTTCCCTTGGCCTTCTTGGTCTTCTCTGGCACCTTGTAAGGAGCCAGAGTCAGCATCTCCGTCAGGAGAGCATCTGTTGGGCCTTCGGGCGAAGGAGCCGGACAGTTGATCTGTCCGGTCGTCTCCTGCCGGTCCTGTCAAAGGTACGGGAGCTTAGATCCCGCATAGAGTCAAACTATGAAAAACAAGCATCCTATAAGAGGTAAAACAACTTACCGTGCTGGCTTGGTGCTTCGCATAGAATTTGCGATCCTCGGTAGTGGGAGGGGGAACCTCGGCACCCTTGAATAGCACCTTCCAGGCATCCTCGTGTGTTGTGTCGAAGAGCCTATTCAGAGTTTGGTGCTGGGCCGGGTCGAACTCCCACAAGTTGAAAGCCCGTTGTTGACACGGGAGGATCCGGCGGATGAGCATGACCTGGACTACGTTGACGAGTTTGAGCTTCTTGCTCACCATGTTTTGGATACATGTTTGGAGTCCGGTCAGCTCTCCCGAACTACCCCAGGACAAGCCCTTCTCTTGCCAGGAGGTGAGCTACATGGGGATGCCAGATTGAAACCCGGGGGCCGCTGCCCATGCAGGGTCATGCGGCTCGGTGATGTAGAACCACCCCGATTACCACCCCTTTATGGTCTCCACGAAGGAGCCCTCGAGCCATGTGACGTTGGGCATCTTGCCCACCATGGCGCCTCTGCACTCCGCCTGGCGGCCGCTCACTACCTTCGGCTTGACATTGAAGGTCTTCAGCCATAAGCCGAAGTGGGGCTTGATGCGGAGGAAGGCCTCGCACACGACGATAAACGCCGAGATGTTGAGGATGAAGTTCGGGGCCAGATCATGGAAATCCAGGCCGTAGTAGAACATGAGCCCTCGGACGAATGGGTGGAGAGGGAATCCCAGTCCGCGGACAAAATGGGTAAGGAACACTACCCTCTCGTGGGGCCGGGGGGTGGGGATGAGCTGCCCCTCATCTGGGAGCCAGTGCGCGATGTCGTCGGGCAGGTATCTGGCTCTCCTCAGCTTCTTGATGTGTCCCTTCGTGACGGAGGAGACCATCCACCTGCCTCCCGCTCCGGACATGGTTGAAGAAGGCTGAGGTGGGAAATGCGGACTTGGGCGCTGGAGCTCGAGTGTGCGAAAATGGATGAGCAAAGGAGGAAGAAGGCGTGGATGAAAAGGTGAATCCTTGTCCCTTTATATGGGCGGACGCTATGCGCCCCCGCTAGCCTGGTAAAACTCGCTTATCCCCCAAGCGCCGTAATCGATGGCGCGTTTGGGTTACCCACGCCCGTATTGATGAGAATCTCGTAATAAGGGTAACACGATCTCTGCTTTGACAAGACGTGTCAAGAAACTGCCTCGCATTGTGTGCGGGGCTAGTTAAAGGAAACGATTCGAATAATTACCAGGCCATGGCATAATGTCATGTTGCCAAAACATGTCAGCAGATTAGATTTGTGGAAATATTATTCTCTCTACGGTGGTATGTGGAACTTATTTTGCAGGGTCGGACACTATCCTTGTATTCAAATTCTTCCGTGATGTATTCGGAGGAGGAACCCGCCTTGCAATGCCGAAGACAATACTGCACGCCAGACTCATCGTCATTGAAGCCTGGTTCAGGGGCTACTGAGGGAGTCCTGGATTAGGGGGTCTCCGGACAGCCGGACTATATCCTTTGCCGAACTGTTAGACTATGAAGATACAAGATTGAAGACTTCGTCTCGTGTCCGGATGGGACTCTACTTGGCGTGGAAGGCAAGCTAGGCAATTCGGATATGTATATCTCCTCCTTTGTAACCGACCTCGTGTAACCCTAGCTGAGGGAGTCCTGGATTAGGGGGTGTCCGGATGGCCGTATTATACCTTCAGGCGGACTCCTGGACTATGAAGATACAAGATTGAAGACTCTGTCCCGTGTCCGGAAGGGACTTTCCTTGGCGTGGAAGGCAAGCTTGGCGATACGAATATGAAGATCTCCTACCATTGTAACCGACTCTATGTAACCCTAACCCTATCCAGTGTCTATATAAACCGGAGGGTTTTAGTTTGTAGGACAACATACACATCAACAATCATACCATAGGCTAGCTTCTAGGGTTTAGCCTCCTCGATCTCGTGGTAGATCTACTCTTGTACTACCCATATCATCAATATTAATCAAGCAGGACATAGGGTTTTACCTCCATCGAGAGGGCCCGAACCTGGGTAAAACTTCGTGTCCCTTGTCTCCTGTTACCATCCGGCCTAGACGCACAGTTCGGGACCCCCTACCCGAGATCCGCCGGTTTTGACACCGACATTGGTGCTTTCATTGAGAGTTCCTCTGTGTCGTCGCTATCAGGCTCGATCGCTCTGACGATCATCGATAGTGATGCAGTCTAGGGTGAGACCTTCCTCCCCGGACAGATCTTCGTCTTCGGCGGCTTCGCACTGCGGGCCAATTCGCTTGGCCGTCTGGAGCAGATCGAAAGCTACGCCCCTGGCCGTCAGGTCAGATTTGGAAGTTTAAACTACACAACTGACATCCGCGGGGACTTGATCTTCGACGGATTCGAGCCACTACCGAGCGCACCGCACTGTCACGATGAACATGATCTAGCTCTGCCGCCGAACAGTGCCCTGGAGGCCCCATCTACATCGGCTCCGATCCTTAATTCGGAGCCAACTGCGCCGATCGAGGATGGGCGGTTGGACGCCACCTCGGGGGCTGCAACCCCAACGGCGATTGAGCCAAACACCATCCCCGTACTCTGCGAGACTCGTGACTCCAAGGAGCCGGACTCCTCTCCGGACTCCAAACTCTCCGCGCCCCTGCCAATCGAATCCGATTGGGCACCGATCATGGAGTTCACCGCCGCGGACATCTTTCAGCATTCGCCTTTCGGCGATATCCTGAAGTCACTGAAGTCTCTCTCTTTATCAGGAGAGCCCTGGCCGAACTATGGTCAGTAAGGTTGGGGTACGGACGATGAAGAAATTCAAAGCCCACCCACCACCCACTTTGTAGCCACTGTCGACGACTTAACCGACATGCTCGACTTCGACTCCGAAGACATCGACGGTATGGACGCCGATGAAGGAGATGATGAAGAACCAGCGCCTACTAGGCCCTGGAAAGCCACCTCGTCATATGGCATATACATGGTGGACACCCCAAAAGAGGGAAATGGCGATGGAACAGCGGAGGATGACCCCTCCAAGAAACAGCCTAAGCGCCGGCGTCAATGGCGCCGCTCAAAATCTCGCCAAAACAAACAAGGTGATTCCAGCACAGGAGATAATAATCCTCCGTAAAGCGCCGAAGAAAACCCCCTCCAGCAAGATTTAGCACAGGAGGATGGAGAAACCAGCCCTCACGAGAGAGCGGCAGACAGAGAGGTCGAGGACGATAATTATATGCCTCCCTCCGAAGACGAGGCAAGCCTCGACGACGACGAATTCGTCGTGCCAGAGGATCTCGTCGAGCAAAAGCGTTTTCAACTCAGGCTTATGGCCACGGCAAGAAGCCTCAAGAAAAAATAGCAATAGCTTAGGGCTGATCAAGATTTGCTAGTCGACAGATGGACTGAAGTCCTTGCGGCCGAAGAGCATAAACTCGAACGCCCCTCCAAGAGCTACCCAAAGCGCAGGTTGCTACCCCAATTAGAGGAGGAAGCACTTGATGCGGCCGACTGACCACCTCGTGGTCACGACAGAGAGGCCTTTCGGCCCTCCACTCAGGCCGCACCCCGTACCAAGGCACGGGAATATGCGCCGGACTTACGAGACATGTTGGAGGACAAGGCAAGGCAAACAAGATCGATCTACGGATCGCGTGGGCGCCCCATGGCTTGAGACGGTAACCGTCACGCCGGCCACAAATTCGGCGGGGCCGAACACAGCAGACAAGGCTCATTGGAGCTACGTCACGATATAGCCCAGTACAGAGGCGCCGCACACCCACTCTGCTTTACAGACTAAATAATGGATCATCAAATCCCCGAGGGTTTCAAACCCGTAAACATCGAATCATATGATGGCACAACAGATCCTGCGGTATGGATCAAGGATTATCTCCTTCATATTCACATGGCCTGCGGCGATGATTTCCACGCCATCAAATACCTCCCACTCAAGCTTAAAGGACCAGCTCGGCATTGGCTTAATAGCTTGCCAACAGGATCAATCAATTGTTGGGAGGACCTGGAAGCCGCATTCCTCGACAATTTCCAGGGCACTTACGTGCGACCCCCAGACACCGATGACCTAAGTCACGTAATTCAGCAGCCAGAGGAATCGGCCAGGCAATTCTGGACACGGTTCCTAACAAAGAAAAATCAAATAGTCGATTGTCCGGATGCTGAGGCCCTAGCAGCCTTCAAGCACAATATCCGTGACGAGTGGTTGGCCCGGCTCCTTGGACAGGAAAAGCCGAAATCTATGGCAGCACTCACGACACTCATGACCCGCTTTTGCGCGGGAGAAGACAGCTGGCTTGCTCGTAGCAACAATATGACCAAGAACCCTGGTAATTCGGACACCAGGGACAGTAGTGGCAGGTCGCGTCGCAACAAGTAGAAGCGCCGCATTAACGTCGACAATGCTAAGGACACGGCAGTTAATGCCGGATTCAGAGGCTCTAAATCCGGTCAGCGGAAAAAGCCATTCAAAAGGAATCCTAGGGGCCCGTCCAGTTTGGACCATATACTCGACCGCTTGTGCCAGATACAAGGCACCCCCGAAAAGCCGGCCAATCACACCAACAGGGATTGTTGGGTGTTCAAGCAGGCAGGCAAGATAAATGCCGAAAATGAAGACAAGGGGCTGCGTAGCGATGATGACGAGGAGCCCCGGCCGCCGAACAACAGTGGACAGAAGGGTTTCCCCCCACAAGTGCGGACGGTGAACATGATCTACGCAACCCATGTCCCCAAAAGGGAGCGGAAGCGTGCGTTAAGGGACATATACGCGGTAGAGCCAGTCGCCCCAAAGTTCAACCCATGGTCCTCCTGCCCGATCACCTTTGATCGAAGGGACCATCCCACTAGCATCCGTCATGGCGGATTTGCCGCATTGGTTCTAGACCCAATTATTGATGGATTTCATCTCACTAGAGTCCTTATGGACGGCGGCAGCAGCCTGAACCTGCTTTACCAGGATACAATGCGGAAAATGGGCATAGATCCCTCGAGGATTAAGCCCACCAAAATGGCCTTTAAAGGCATAATACCAGGTGTAGAAGCCAACTGTACAGGCTCAGTGACACTTGAAGTGGTCTTCGGATCTCCGGATAATTTCCGAAGCGAGGAGTTAATCTTCGACATAGTCCCGTTTCGCAGTGGCTATCACGCACTGCTCGGGCGAACCACATTTTCTAAGTTCAATGCGGTACCGCATTACGCATACCTTAAGCTCAAGATGCCAGGCCCTCGAGGAGTAATTACGGTCAATGTAAATACCGAACGCTCCCTCCGAACGGAGGAGCACACGGCGGCCCTTGCAGCGGAAGTTCAAAGCAGCCTCTCCAGGCAGTTCTCCAGTCCGGCCACTAAACGACCGGACACCGTCAAGCGCGCCCGGAGTAACCTACAACAAGACCGCCTAGCACGATCCGAGCAGGCATAGCAATGCGGCCCCAACCCCAACCCTCGCAAAAAGGTGACGCCAGTACTTCGCGTACATAACTACGCTCTAGAGATACCATGGGTACAGGGGGAGGGGCACCATCACGGCACGCCCAATACACGGCTTAAACCGTACTAGGGGCTGCCGATTTTTTAATTTTCTCTTACTTTCAGGACTTCATCCTTCGGAAGGCCTGTTCGGCAGTTCAATTGCCGCACAAACGATGCAAGAACCAGGGAAGCAGACAAGCCATGCCGCACTACGGAACTCCCAGGTGGTCTCTATCACGAGCAGTATACCCGTTCCGCATACTATTCCGCAGCTTGCCCCTGGAACGGACATGTTAACTAGTCCAACCTTCCACTTATCGCTTTACTTGTATCGTTCTACCTTGATTGCACACCTTCTTAATAAACAATGCATAGCTTTCGTCTATTTTTGCATTACCCTTTTTTTCTCTATGTTCTTTAACGACATGTTGCACCCGTACACATTGGTACGGCCAAAATACGCCAAGAGCTTTAGTACCCCTCAATATGGTGTGAGAAGTCCGAACACTTTAACAAGTGCGGCACCCCGAACTTATAGCATTATATGCATCGGCTCCGAATCATGTCTTGGGTCAATAGTTGGGTTTGCCCGGCTCCTATGTTTTGGTGCCTTACGTTCCGCTATATCGGCTAAGGTAGCACTAGGAGAACCACTACGATTGTGCCCCGGTTGAGCTGGGTCGAGCACCTCAGTGGAGAAAGCTAAAACTGACTGTCATGATGAAGCGAGAGCTGGTCGCTGTTCGAGAGGTTTTTTCGAGTCCCTAAAGACTTATGCCGCTTAGGGCGAGGAGCCGGCTCTGTCCGGCCAAGGCGTGGATAGCGCCCCGAATTCGGTCTTCCGAATACCAGGGGCTTCGCCGAAATTTAAAATTATAGAATTCTATGGCTAAGTGAGAGTGTTCACGCATTATAGTCCGATTGCCTTGTTCGTTGGGCTGAGCGCCTCCCTCGAAGGACCCAAACATGGGAAAAAGAGCGCTCAGATTTATCCCCGAACACCCCAGCACTAGCGGCACGGGGGCAGAAGCCGACGACTCGCCATCTCTCAGAATTGATAAACAGCCGCACAGAAGGTAATATTTTAAATTCCACCAGCATTGCTTAGCGCATATAAACAAGTTTTCAGCGCACAGGACACAACGAGCAAGTTTCACTCAAAAATTACATCCCTAGAACATTCATCCGCCACAAGGCGGGCACCCTTCAGAACATCCTTATAATAATTCTCGGGCTTGCGATGCTCTTTCCCCGGCGGTGGCCCGTCCTTCACCAGCTTCTCAGCATCCAGCTTGCCCCAGTGCACCTTCGCACGGGCAAGGGCCCTACGGGCACCTTCGATGCAGGCGGAGTGCTTGATGACTTCGAGCCTTGGACAGGCCTCCACCAACCGCCGCACCAGCCCGAAATAGCTCCCAGGCAGAGCCCCTCCAGGCCACAGCCGAACAATGAGGCCCTTCATGGCCTGTTCGGCCGCCTTGTGGAGCTCGACCAGTTGCTTCAGCTGGTCGCTCAGGGGCACGGGGTGTCCGGCCTCAGCGTACTGAGACCAGAACACCTTCTCCGTCGAGCTGCCCTCCTCGGCTCGATAGAATGCGGCGGCATCGGATACACTCCGGGGAAGATCTGCGAACGCTCCTGGAGAGCTCCGGATTCGGGTAAGTAACAAGTAACTCACGTTTATGTGTTTGCTTTGCATAAAGAATGCCTTATCCGCCGCTATCTTCTTCACCTCATCCAACTCCTGGAGGGTCTTCTGGGATTCGGCCTTGGCAGATTTGGCATTTTCAATAGCCACCGCGAGCTCGGACGCTTGCGTCTTCGAGTTAAGCTCCAAACTCTCATGTTTTTCCATGAGAGCCTGGAGCTCTTGCCGCACCTTGCCAACCTCGGCCTCATATTTCTCCCGCTCGGTGCGCTCCGAGGCCGCACTCTTCTCGGCCTCGACCAGCGCTTGCTTAAGGGTTGCCACTTCAGACGTGGCCCCTACATTAGCCACGATAATCCTGTCATTCTTTGCAATTGCACCCTTATATATATATTTTTAACAAGGTATTTCTTACCTTCATTGTCCTCGAGCTGCTTCTTGGCACGTTCGAGCTCTTGCTCGGACCGCTCGAGGTTCTGCTTTAGCGCGTCCACTTCCGCAGTCAGTGCGGCGGACGCAAGCAGGGAAGCCTGCATATGCATATTGACTCATTTTTGTTAGACTCCTGCGAATTCTATTTGATCCTCTATTCGGCTTTTCTTCCCGAACGCCAAACAGAGCATCAGGGGCTACTGTCTATGCGGTACTATTATTTACACATTCTTTACTTACCTCAAAGCCTGTCAAAAGGTTAGTACAGGCTTTAGTCAGTCCGCTCTTGGTGGACCGAACCTTCTGGACCACCGCACTCATAATAGCGCGATGCTCCTCGTCTATGGAGGCACCTTGGAGCGCCTCCAACATATTGCCCGGCGCCTCCGGTTGGACGGGGGCCACTGGCATGGTGGACTTGCTCCTCTTGGAAGGAGGTCCCCCGCCGGACTCTGGAACCTTTGAAGATTCCGGAGCGATGTCCGGCCTAGAGCCGGACTTGGAGCCCTGGGGGGTTTCATCCCCTTTACTCCTGGAGTCCGGGAGGTCGCCTTGCGGTGCCTCCAGGACCACCTCCTCCCGGCTTGGGACCTGTTGGGACAACACTTCGGTGTCGTCCGTAGGGCGGGGGGAGGAAGCCGTCGGAAGTGAGTTCACGTCCGACGAGTCTAGTGAGCCGCTTGACGACACGTCGAGCCGGTCTTTAGGTGGGCTGCATAAACATATTCGACATGAGGGAAAGCTGCGCAGTAAATGAATACTATGAAGTACTCTGGTATCCGGATACTTACGATTTGGCTAGGGGCTTGGACCTAGGCGCCCACTCCTCTCCGCCATTGTCGGCGTCGGTGGAGTAGTCCGGAGGAAGGGTTTTCCCCTTCTTGGACCCTTCGGCCGCCCCGGTTGGGGCGGCCTTCCTTTTCTTCCCTTCCCCCGCTGGAGGGGGAGGGGTCTCTTCTTCCTCCTCCTCGTCTTCGCGGGAGGAGTGTGTCTTGGATTCGTCGGATGATGAATCCGACACCTTCGGGCATCGGGCACTCTTTTGAGTCCCCGTGGCCTTCTTCTTGACCTTCTTCTCCGGCACCACATAGGGTGCCGGAACCAGCAGCTTCGCCAATCCAGCATCCGCTGGGCCTTCGGGCAGAGGAGCCAGATAGTTGATCTGTCTGGATGTCACCTGCCAATCCTGTCAAAGGTAAGGGAGTTTAGATCCCGCATGGAGTCAAACTATGAAAAACTGATACCCTATAAAAGGGAAAAAACATCTTACCGCGAGAGTGTGACGCTGCGCACTGAATCCACAATCCTCAGTAGCGGATGCGGGAGCCTCGGCGCCCTTGAAAAGCATCCTCCAGGCATCTTCGTACGTCGTGTCAAAGAGCGTGCTCAGAGTCTGGTGCCGCGTCGGGTTGAACTCCCACAAGTTGAAAGCCCGTTGTTGGCACGGGAGGATCAAGCGGATGAGCATAACCTGGACTACGTTGACAAGTTTGAGCTTCTTGTCCACCAGGGTTTTGACACATGTTTGGAGTCCGGTTAGCTCTCCTTTTTTACCCCACGACAGGCCCATCTCTTTCCAGGACATGAGCCGTGTTGGGGGTCCAGACCGGAACTCAGGGGGTGCGACACATTCGGCGTCGCGCGGCTCGGTGATGTAAAACCACCCCGATTGCCACCCCTTCAGGGTCTCCACAAAGGAGCCCTCGAGCCAGAAGACGTTGGCCATCTTGCCCACCATGGCGCCTCCGCACTCCGCCTGACTGCCGCGCACCACCTTCGGCTTGACGTTGAAAGTCTTGAGCCAGAGCCCGAAATGGGGGCGGATGCGGAGGAAGGCCTCGCACACGACAACAAACGCCAAGATGTTGAGGACGAAGTTCGGGGCCAGATCGTGGAAATCCAGGCCGTAGTAGAACATGAGCCCCCGGACAAATGGGTGGAGAGGGAAGCCCAGTCCGCGGAGGAAATGGGGGAGGAACACCACCCTCTCATGGGGCCTAGGGGTGGGGATGAGCTGCCCCTTTTCGGGGAGCCGGTACGCGATGTCGTTAGACAGGTATCCGGCCTTCCTCAGCTTTTTGATATGTCCCTCCGTGATGGAGGAGACCATCCACTTGCCTCCCGCTCCGGACATGGCTGGAGAAGGTTGAGGTTGGGAGTGCGGACTTGGGCGTTGGAGCTCGAGTGGGCAAGAATGGATAGGCGAAGGAGGAAGAAGGCGTAGGTGAAAAGGTGGATCTTTATCCCCTTATATGGGTGGACGCAACTACATGTCCCCACCAGCCTGATAAAACTCGCTTATCTCCAAGAGCTGTAATCGATGGCGCGGTTGGGTTACCCACGCCCGTATTGATGAGAATCCCGGAATAAGGGGACACGATCTCTGCTTTAACAAGACATGCCAAGGAAACCGCCTCGCATAACATGCTGAGATGGGACAGCAAAACGGTTCGAATAAAAGCTTGGCCGTGGTGTGATGTCGCACTACGGAATACGTCAGCAGATTAGATTTGTGTAAATATTATTCTCTCTATGGCAATATGTGGAAACTTATTTTGCAGACCCGGACACTATCTTTGTGTTCAAAATCTTCTATGAAGTACTTGGAGGAGGAACCCGCCTTGCAATGCCGAAGACAATATGCGCGCCGGACTCGTTGTCATTGAAGCCTGGTTCAGGGGCTACTGAGGGAGTCCTGGATTAGGGGGTGTCCGGATGGCCGGATTATACCTTCAGCCGGACTCCTGGACTATGAAGATACAAGATTTAAGACTCCATCCCGTGTCCAGAAGGGACTTTCCTTGGCGTGGAAGGCAAGCTTAGAGATACGAATATGAAGATCTCCTACCATTGTAACCGACTCTATGTAACCCTAACCCTATCCGGTGTCTATATAAACCGGAGGGTTTTAGTCCGTAGGACAACATACACATCATCAATCATACCATAGGCTAGCTTCTAGGGTTTAGCCTCCTCGATCTCGTGGTAGATCTACTCTTGTACTACCCATATCATCAATATTAATCAAGCAGGACGTAGGGTTTTACCTCCATCGAGAGGGCCCGAACCTGGGTAAAGCTTCGTGTCCCTTGTCTCCTGTTACCATCCGGCCTAGACGCACAGTTCGGGACCCCCTACCCGAGATCCGCCAGTTTTGACACCGACACTAGCCCTTTCCGGTGTCTATATAAACCGGAGGGTTTTAGTCCGTAGGACAACATACAATCATACCATAGGCTAGCTTCTAGGGTTTAGCCTCTCTGATCTTGTGGTAGATCAACTCTTATAATACTCGTATCAACAAGAATAAATCAAGCAGGACGTAGGGTTTTACCTCCATCAAGAGGGCCCGAACCTGGGTAAAACATCGTGTCCCCTGCCTCCTGTTACCATCCGCCTTAGACGCACAGTTCGGGACCCCCTACCCGAGATCCGCCGGTTTTGACACCGACACTAACCATAGCATGAAACATATGGATCCAAATCAGCCCCTTACGAAAGCAACGCATAAACTAGGGTTTAAGCTTCTGTCACTCTAGCAACCAATCATCTACTTATTACTTCCCAATGCCTTCCTCTAGGCCCAAATAATGGTGAAGTGTCATGTAGTCGACGTTCACATAACACCACTAGAGGAGAGACAACATACATCTCATCAAAATATCGAACGAATACCAAATTCACATGACTACTAATAGCAAGACTTCTCCCATGTCCTCAGGAACAAAAGTAACTACTGACAAAGCATAAACATGTTCATAATTAGAGGGGTATTAATATGCATATAGGATCTGAACATATGATCTTCCACCAATTGAACCAACTAGCATCAACTACAAGGAGTAATTAACACTCTAGCAACCTACTAGCACCAATCCCGGACTTAGAGACAAGAATTGGATACAAGAGATGAACTAGGGTTTTGAGATGATATGGTGCTGATGAAGATGTTGATTGAGATTGCCCTCTCCCGATGAGAGGAGCGTTGGTGATGACGATGGCGATGATTTCCCCCTCCGGGAAGGAAGTTTCCCTGGCAGAACAGCTCCGCCAGAGCCCTAGATTGGTTCCGCCAAGGTTCCGCCTCGTGGCGGCGGAGTTTCGTCCAAGAAGATGGCTTATGATTTTTTTCCATCGAAAGACTCCATATAGCAGAAGATGGCCACTGGAGGGCCACCAGGGGGCCCACGAGGTTAGGGGGTGCGCCCCCACCCTCGTGGGCAGGGTGTGGCCCCCCTGGTGAAGTTCTTGCTCTCAGTAATTTTTATATATTTGGAAAACATCTTTCGTGAAGTTTTAGGACTTTTGGAGCTGTGTAGAATAGGTCTCTAATATTTGCTCCTTTTCTAGCCCAGAATCCCAGCTGCCGGCATTCTCCCTTGTTATGTAAACCTTGTAAAATAAGAGAGAATAGGCATAAGTATTGTGACATAATGTGTAATAACAACACGTAATGCAATAAATTTGATATAAAAGCATGATGCAAAATGGACGTATCAACTCCCCCAAGCTTAGACCTCGCTTGTCCTCAAGCGAAAAGCCGAAATCGAAAAATATGTCCACATGTTTAGAGATAGAGGTGTCAATAAAAATAAAATACGGACATGAGGGCATCATGATCATTCTTAGAACAACAACTTATATAATTCTTGTCATATAATCTCTTATGCTAGAGTAATAATTCAATCACAATATCAAGTATGAATCGTAAACTTCATTGAAAACTAACAAACTACAATCTCAGTCATTGAAGCAATTGCAATTTATCGTAACATAGGAAAGAGTCAATGTATAAGAGCTTTTCAGCAAGTCCACATACTCAACTATCATATAATCTTTCACAATTGCTGACACTCACGCATTACTTATGGGTATGGAGTTTTAATCGGACACAGAGAAAGATAGGGGCTTATAGTTTTGCCTCCCAACATTTTACCTGAAGGGTAATGTCAACAATAATAGTTCATGAAAAGTCACATCCAATTAGCCATATATACCAGGATCTTTCCAACATATTGTGCTTGCCAAAGGATAAAATGTAAAAAGGAAGGGTGAAGATCACCACGACTCTTATGCAATGTAGGAGATAAAAGTAGAAGATAGGCCCTTCACAGAGGGAAGCAGAGGTTGTCATGCGCTTTTATGGTTGGATGCACAAAATCTTAATGCGAAAAAACGTCACTTTATATTGCCACTTGTGATATGGACCTTTATTATGCAGTCTATCGCTTTTATTACTTCCATATCACACGATCCTATAAAGCTTATTTCCTCCACACCAATCAATCATACATATTTAGAGAGCAATTTTTATTGCCTGCACCGATGACAACTTACTTGATGGATCTTACTCAATCCATACGTAGATATGGTGGAGTCTTATGGCAAGACTGGTTTAAGGGTATTTGGAAGCATAAGTAGTATCTCTACTTGGTGCAATGAATTTTGCTAGCATGAGGGGGGAAGGCAAGCTCATCATGTTGGAACATCCAAGACAATATAATTCATCCAGATGTAAGAAAACATAACCCATTACGTTGTCTTCCTTGTCCAATGTCAACTCTTTAGCATGTCATATTTTAATGAGTGCTCACAATCATAAAAGATGTCCAAGATAGTATATTTATATGTGAAGACCTCTCTTTCTTTATTACTTCCTATTAATTGCAACGATGACCAAAACTGTGTCTGTCAACCCTCAACAACTTTTACTCATCATACTCTTTCTATGTGAGCTCATGACTCTCTGTAAGACTCACATGATCTCTTTGTTTCTTTTTATTTCTTTCTCTTTTCTTTTATTCACTTAGGATCATGGCAAAATAATCAAGCCCTTGACTCAACACTAATCTTTATTATATAGCTCACGGACTCGATTACATAGAAGGATAATAAAGCAAAACTCACAACTAGAACACACTAAGAACTTTTATTCTACTAGATCAAGATATTACCAAAAGGATCAAACTAAAAAAACGGTAAAGATAAAAGTGATGGTGATACGATACCGGGGCACTCCCCCAAGCTTGGCAGTTGCCAAGTGGAGTGCCCATACCAGATACTCAATTCTTCTTTGTTGGTGGAGACGGTGGTGATTTTGTTGATGGCGTAGGCTTGTCATCCTTCTTCCAGGGCATAGGCTCACCATCATAGAAGGATGATCGAATCTCCTGAAACCTTAAATCTGCAGCCAAACTCATCCTCTTGAATCTATATTCATACTCACAATTTTGGTTTTGCAGGTCATAAATCTGGGCTTGGAGGTGCTCGATTTTCTCATGAAGCTTGAAGATGGCCTCGCCAATGTCCTTGACGTCCAGCTTGTGGTTGTTGGTGAACTCCATGATCATAATGTGATTGGAATAAAGTCCACGCTCCACCATCTCCTGACACTTGAAAACTTCTTGCTCCAATGCCTCGAGCCTGGCCTCCGTGCTTCCATTCTTCCTTGGTCCCTCAGCATCACGGATGTGCAACAACCCATCATGCATATCTATGGTTTGAGGGTGTTGCAGCACTTCTGCGAGGTAGGGGTTGATGACCTTCTCGAAGAATTGGTCCTTGGGGGCACTTGAAGAAAACATGACGACCTGGATCTGTCAGAAAAACAGCTCGAAACAAAGACAGGAGATTTTTGCGTGATACGGGAGTTAAAACCCCCGGGAGGTTATATAATGAATTTTTACCAACCAAAATACGTGTCGTGTACGAAAGCGGAGTCCGGAGAGCACACGAGGTGCCCACGAGGTAGGGGGTGCACCCAGTAGGGTAGGGCACGCCCTCCACCCTCGTGGAGCCCTCGTATCCTTCCCGGATTGCTGCTTATTTTTCTATTTTTCTAAATATTCCAAAACGGAGAAATATTGCCTTAAAACTGTTTTGGAGTCGGTTTAGTAACCGTACCACATACCTATTCCTTTTCGGAGTCTGAAACATTCCAGAAAGTGTCCCTTATGTATTCCTCCGGGGTTACGGTTTCAATAACATTGGTTTCAACATTTATGGGATTACCTGAGATATAGTGTTTGATTCTTTGACCGTTCACCACCTTTGGGTTTGTGCCTTCGAAGTTATTGATTTTTATGGCACCGGAACGGTAGACCTCCTCGATAACGTAGGGACCTTCCCATTTAGAGAGAAGTTTTCCTGCAAAAAATCTTAAATGAGAGTTGTATAGCAATACATAATCACCTACATTAAACTCACGCTTCTGTATCCTTTTGTCATGCCATCTTTTAAATTTTTCTTTAAACAACTTGGCATTTTCGTAGGCTTGGGTTCTCCATTCATCAAGTGAGCTAATATCAAATAACCTCTTCTCACCGGCAAGTTTAAAATCATAATTAATTTCTTTAATAGCCCAATAAGCCTTGTGTTCTAGTTTGAGAGGTAAGTGACATGCTTTTCCATAGACCATTTTATACGGAGACATACCCATAGGATTTTTATATGCAGTTCTATAGGCCCATAATGCATCATCTAGTTTCTTGGACCAATTCTTTCTAGACCTATTAACAGTCTTTTGCAAAATTAATTTGAGTTCTCTATTACTCAATTCTACTTGACCACTAGACTGAGGGTGATAACGAGATGCAATTCTATGATTAACATCATATTTAGCAAGCATTGTACGGAAAGCACCATGAATAAAATGTGAACCACCATCGGTCATTAAATATCTAGGGACTCCAAACCTTGGAAAAATAACTTCCTTAAGCATTTTAATAGAAGTGTTATGATCAACACCTAGTTGGAATCGCTTCTACCCACTTAGTAACGTAACAACAACAACTAAAATATGTGTGTAACCATTAGAGGAAGGAAAAGGTCCCATATAGTCAAAGCCCCAAACATCAAATGGATCAATAACAAGTGAATAATTCATAGGCATTTCTTGACCTCTACTAATATTACCAATTCTTTGACATTCATCACAAGATAAGATAAACTTACGGGCATCCTTGAAGAGAGTAGGCCAATAAAAACCGGATTGCAGTACCTTATGTGCAGTTCTATCTCTAGCATGGTGTCCTCCATAAGCTTTAGAGTGACACTTGCGTAGGATCTGTTCCTGTTCATGCTCAGGTACACAACGTCTAATAACACCATCTACTCCTTCTTTATAAAGATGTGGGTCATCCCAAAAGTAATGCCTCAAATCATAGAAGAACTTTTTCTTTTGCTGGTATGTGAAACTAGGTGGTATAAACTTAGCAACAATGTAATTAGCATAATCAGCATACCATGGAGCAGTATGAGAAGCATTTATGACATTTAATTGCTCATCAGAAAAGCTATCATCAACAGGTAGTGGGTCATCAAGCACATTTTATAACCTAGACAAGTTGTCTGCAATGGGGTTCTCAGCTCCTTTTCTATCAACAATATGCAAATCAAATTCTTGTAGCAAGAGAACCCATCTAATAAGTCTAGGTTTAGCATCTTTCTTTTCCATAAGATATTTAATAGTAGCATGATCAGTGTGAATAGTTACTTTAGAATCAACAATATAAGGTCTAAACTTATCACAAGCAAATACAACTGCTAAGAATTCTTTTTCAGTAGTAGCATAATTTCTTTGAGCATTGTCTAGAGTTTACTAGCATGTTGAATAACATTTAGTTTCTTATCAACTCTTTGTCCTAGAACAGCACCTACAGCATAATCACTAGCATCACACATAATTTCAAAGGGTAAATTCCAATCAGGTGGCTGAACAATAGGTGCAGAGATCAATGCTTTCTTAAGTATTTCAAATGCTTCTACACAATCATCATCAAAGACAAATGGTATATCTTTTTGTAATAAATTAGTCAGAGGCCGAGAAATTTTTGAGAAGTCCTTAATGAACCTTCTATAAAAACCGGCATGACCAAGGAAACTTCTTATACCTTTGATGTCCTTGGGACATGACATCTTTTCAATAGCATCAACCTTGGCTTTATGAACTTCAATACCTCTTTCAGAAACTTTATGACCCAAGACAATACCTTCATTAACCATAAAGTGGCACTTTTCCCAATTCAAGACAAGATTAGTTTCTTCACATCTCTGCAAATCTCGATCAAGGTTGCTCAAGCAATCATCAAAAGAAGATCCATAGACAGAAAAGTCGTCCATGAAAACCTCACAAATCTTTTCACAAAATTCAGAGAATATAGCCATCATGCATCTTTGAAAGGTAGCAGGTGCATTACATAAACCAAAAGGCATACGTCTATAAGCAAAAGTACCAAACGGGCATGTAAAAGTAGTATTTGATTGATCTTTGCCTGACACAGGTATTTGAGAGAAACCAGAATAACCATCTAGAAAGCAAAAATCTGTATGTTTGGACAATCTTTCTAGCATTTGATCGATAAAAGGTAAGGGGTAATGATCCTTTTTAGTAGCCTTATTTAATTTTCGGAAATCAATTACCATCCTATAACCTGTAATAATTCTTTGAGGAATCAATTCATCTTTATTGTTAGGAACAACAGTAATACCTCCCTTCTTAGGGACACAATGGACGGGGCTTACCCACTAACTATCAGCAACGGGATAAATTATACATGCCTCAAGGAGCTTTAGTATCTCCTTTCTTACCACTTCTTTCATTTTAGGATTCAACCAGCGTTGATGATCACGAACTGGTTTAGCGTCTTCTTCCAAATTAATTTTATGTTGACATAGAGTGGGACTAATGCCCTTAAGATCATCAAGAGTATACCCAATAGGAGCATGGTGCTTCTTCAGAGTTTTCAATGATCTCTCTTCCTCATGCTCTGAAAGGTTAGCACTAATAATAACAAGATATATCTTTTTCTCATCAAGATAAGCATATTTAAGAGTATCAGGTAACGGTTTAAGCTCAAACACGGGATCGCCCTTGGGTGGAGGAGGACCCCCTAGGATTTCAACAGGTAAATTGTTTTTCGGAATAGGTTCCTGTTTAAAGAATACTTCATCTAATTCCCTTCTTTCATTCATAAACATGTCATTTTCATGGTCTAGCAAATATTGTTCTAAAGGATCACTAGGAGGTACGGCAATAGAAGCAAGACCAATAATTTCATCCTTACTACGTAATTCTTCTTCACGGTGTTGTCTACTAAATTTAGAAAAATTAAATTCATGAGTCATATCATCTAAACCGATAGTAACAACATCTCTTTTGCAATCTAGGGTAGCATTAACAGTATTTAAGAAGGGTCTACCAAATATAATGGGACAAAAGCTATCTTGTGGGGAACCAAGAACAAGAAAATCAGCAGGATATTTAGTTTTCCCACACAAGACTTCAACATCGCTAACAATTCCCATCAATGAAATAGTATCCCTATTGGCAAGTTTAATTGTGACATCAATATCTTCCATCTCGGTAGGTGCAATATCATGCATAACTTCTTTGTATAAGGAATAAGGTATTGCACTAGCACTAGCACCCATATCACATAAGCCATGATAACAATGATCTCCTATTTTAACAGAAATAACAGGCATGCCTACCACAGGTCTTGGTTTATTTTTATCACGGGGTTTAGCAATTCTAGCAGTTTCATTACAGAAATAAATAACATGCCCATCAATATTATCAGACAAGAGATCTTTAACAATAGCAATATTAGGTTCAACTTTAACTTGCTCAAAGGTGTATATGTTTTAATATTGCTTTTACGAACCACAGTTGAAGCTTTAGCATGATCCTTTATCCTAATAGGGAAAGGTGGTTTCTCAACATAAGAGTAGGAACAATAGGATCATTATAAGTGATAGTCTTTTCTTCAACTTTAATAGGTGCAGCTACTTTTACTTCTATGGGAGGGTGATATTTAAACCACTTCTCCTTGGGGAGATCAACATAGGCAGCAAAAGATTCACAGAAATAAGCTACTATCTCGGAGTCAAGTCCATATTTAGTGCTAAATTTACGAAAAATATTGGTATCCATAAAAGATTTAACACAATCAAAACTAGATGTCATACCTGAATCCTTACCATTGTCGAGGTCCCAATCTTCATAGTTGCATTTAATTCTTTCCAATAAATCCCATTTGAATTAAATAGTCTTCATCATAAAAGAGCTAGCACAAGAAGTATCAAGCATGGTGCGATTGTTACCAGAAAGCCGAGCATAAAAATTTTGAATAATCATTTCTCTTGAGAGCTCATGATTGGGGCATGAATATAACATTGATTTAAGCCTCCCCCAAGCTTGAGTGATGCTTTCTCCTTCGCGAGGCCAAAAATTATATATATAATTGTGATCACGATGAACAAGATGCATAGGATAAAACTTCTGATGAAATTCCAATTTCAATCGTTTGTAATTCCAACACCCCATATCATCACATAGCCTATACCATGTCGATGCATCTCCCTTCAAAGATAAAGGGAAGACCTTCTTCTTAACAACATCTCCGGGTACACCTGCAAGCTTAAATAATCCACAAACTTCATCCACATATATCAGATGTTCATCAGGATGTTTTGTTCCATCTCCTAAAAAGGATTAGCTAGCAGTTTTTCTATCATACCCGCAGGAACTTCAAAGCAAGCATTTTCATTTTCATTTTCAGTACATTGAGTAGGTTGAGGAGAAACTCTTTGCTCTACTGGTCGGGGTGAAGATACCCCGAACAAGCCCCTCAGAGGATTACTTTCCATGGTAACAAGTGACCGTAAATTTCAGCACACTATATAAATTTTTCCTTACCAAATTCCACCTACCAAAGGCGCTTCACTCCCCGGCAACGGCGCCAGAAAAGAGTCTTGATGACCCACAAGTATAGGGGATCTATCTAGTCCTTTCGATAAGTAAGAGTGTCGAACCCAACGAGGAGCAGAAGGAAATGATAAGCGGTTTCCAGCAAGGTATTCTTTGCAAGTACTGAAATAAGTGGTAACAGATAGTTTTGCGATAAGATAATTTCTAACGAGCAACAAGTAACATTAGTAAATAAGGTGCAGCAAGGTGGCCCAATCCTTTTTGTAGCAAAGGACAAGCCTGGACAAACTCTTATATGATGTAAAGCGCTCCCGAGGACACATGGGAATATCATCAAGCTAGGTTTCATCACGTTCATATGATTCACGTTCGGTACTTTGATAATTTGGTATGTGGGTGGACCGGTGCTTGGGTACTGACCTTACTTGGACAAGCATCCCACTTATGATTAACCTCTATTGCAAGCATCCGCAACTACAACAAAAGTTTTAAGTTAAACCTAACCATAGCATGAAACATATGGATCCAAATCAACCCCTTACGAAGCAACGCATAAACTAGGGTTTAAGCTTCTGTTACTATAGCAACCCATCATCTACTTATTACTTCCCAATGCCTTCCTCTAGGCCCAAATAATGGTGAAGTGTCATGTAGTCGACGTTCACTGTCAGGACCCCGACTCAATGCCACATCGATCTAGCATGTAACACCTCATATCACTTTGCGGCCTCACGCACGGTATTCCCACGGGTGTCGCCTTACCTTAGCCCGGGACCGTTTGCGCCTTTTGGCACACGTATATGACAGTGTCGCTAGCATCCATATGATAAGGAGCCCGGGCTGACATGGCTAGTCGTAAACCCAAAGTGGCACAGACTTACAGGGACAAGCATCCATGACCCAGCATCGAACATGTCGGTCATCAGCGAGTGAAACCAGGCTGTAGCACTGGGCTAGCAGGACTCCGGTGAACCGGGCTGTAGCGGGCTAACAGGACTCCGGTACTCAATGCGTGACATTTCCCCGAAGGGACAGACACAGGAACGAAGAAGGACACATGCCGGCCAGCCTAAGTGTTCCAGAGCAGTAGCAAGCTACCATGGCTCAGCGGTAACACTAGGAGACATTTCCCGGTAAGAGAGGCTACTAAAGATAAACAACTAGATAGTCAGATCCCACACATACCAAGCATTTCAATCATACACACAATATGCTCGATATGTGCAAAACAACGAAGCATCACAACATGACTCTACGACACAAGTACTTATTCAATAGGCTCCGAGGAGCGAGATATTACAAACATGGGTCTCATGACCCAACAATCAGAGCATACAAGTCAAAGCACAAACGGAAGCTATCATGTCTGGGTACAGACATCTATAACTGAAAAAGGCTGAGAAGCCTGACTATCTACCAATCCTGCCGAGGCACAAGATCGTAGCTGAGGTAACAAGCTAAACGTCGAAGACCACACGGAATTACTAGTGAGACTGAAGTCTCTCTGCAAAAACATAAAATAGGCAAACGTGAGTACAAATGTACCCAGCAAGACTTACATCAGAACTATCTACATATGCATCATTATCAACAAAGGGGATGGTGGGGTTTAACTGCAGCAAGCCAGCTTTGACTCGGTGGCTATCCTGAACTACGACTGCAGGTAACTCTTTTGAGGTGGCGCACACGAGTCCACATATTCACCATATCAATACACCACTATGGATCCGCTCCCGTCTCCCTACGAGAACGCCATCCACAGCACTCACGCTTATCTTGCGTATTTTAGAGTATCCACTTTCACTTGTCTATGAACTGATATAAGCAACCCAGAAGTCCTTTTCCGCGGACACGGCTATCCGAATAGATGATGTTAACCCTGCAGGGGTGTACTTCTTCATACATGTTTCCACCACTTAGCGTCTGCACACGACATGTGCTCGGCAGACTTCAAGCGAAAGCCGACGTGGGTGTAGACCACGACCCACCTAAACACTCAAGTCTCTAGTCCAGGTTTATCGCCTATTCGGGTTCCATCCATGAGGAGATCCGGCCGGAGTTTCGCTCACAGCCCCAAACGATGTGAACAGGGTTCCCGAGATACCAAACGGGCATCCGGTACACCGTGCCACGTACCTACCGCATCACAGCCCACCCCTACGGTCAGCACTGTCCACGGCCTCCAGTAAGCTACAAACACCAGAAACTACTTGCAACTCCTGGACAGAGGACAAGGGTGAATAAGAAGTCGAGCGGGGTCATATTTCAGGGCCCAATGTATGGTAGTAACTGAATCATGGATCACAAACACAGAACTCAGTTCCTGAGGACGGCTGCAATGAGACAACCCACCATGTACTCCTACATGGCCTCTCACCGCTACCTTTACCAAATCGTGTTCACCACTTAGCTCACACACAGTAGGACATGTTCACACACCTCTGATTCATCCCTGATGAATCAGACCTGACTCAACTCTAAGCAGTAGCAGGCATGACAAACAAGCAAGAATGAGTAGGCACAACAGGGCTCAAACAACTCCTACTCATACTAGTGGGTTTCATCTATTTACTGTGGAATGACAGGTCATGCAAAGGATAAAGGGGTTCAGCTACCGCAGCAAGTAACAGATGAATCGGTGTTGTCCTAATGCATTAAAAGAGAGCAGGAGCGAGAGAGTAGGATTGTATCGAAATGAACAAGGGGGGGGGTTTGCTTGCCTGGCACTTCTGAAGATAACATTGAGTCCTCATCAGTGTCAACGATCACATCATCGGTATCACATCTATCGAGAGGGGACAAATACCGGCAACACAGAAGGAAACACAATCAATGCAATGCACAATATGATGCATGATTATGACATGGCAAAATGAATGTGTTTTGGGCTAATGCATCTAGCAACAAGTTAAATGGAGTTGGTTTGAACACAAGATTCAAATTCAAACTCCATATGTGATTATTTAAATGCCCTTTATTTGATTTGTGCTAAACAGCAGCTATAAGTTGTTCTAACATGCATGAAAATGGTACAGATGGATTCCTTGAATTTTTCTGATAATTTTTCATATATAAATTATTTAATTTGGAGTTACGGTTAATTTTCTATGATTTATTGAAGTTTAGGGTATTTTCTGGAATTTCCTGATTATTTTTAAATCCAGAAAATACTTATTGCGTCAGCCCCACGTCACAGTGACGTCAGCAGGGTCAACTGGGCGTCCCAGGTCAAACCTGACCAGTGGGGTCCACTGGTCAGTGACCCAGTCAACTAACCAGGTTAGTTAGCCCTAACTAACTTAGTTAGCCGGGCGGGGCCCGCATGTCAGTGGCCTATCTAATTAGCTAACTTAATTAACGCTAACTAATCTGACCCTAATCAAGCAGGCGCCTGGGCCCACACGTTAGGGGGTCAAACCCCGGGTCAAACCCGCCGGAGTTGACCCGCGGCTTGTCGCCGGCGACGCCAGCAACGGCGGAGGGCGTCGGAAACGCTCCTTCGGCGACCAAATCGGCGACTGAGGGGCCCTACGCGTAGCTGGGAGTCGCCCGCATCCATCTGTGCAAACGGCAGGGGCTGAGGTGGCCCGAGCTCACCGAAACGGGGCCCGCGGCGGCGACCGGAGTTCGGGCCAGCACGGGCACTGGCTACGCTTGGCGAGCGAGCGAGCTGAGAGGCTGGACGGGCTCCTGGGAGATCCACGAGCTCGAGGTCGTGCTCGGACGCGAGTTCGGTGACCTGCAACGACGGCGGCGACAGGCGTGACGGCTGTGAGCTTCCGCCGCGGTGGCCAGGGGGAATAGAGGAGGAATTCAATGGCGGGGAGAGAGGGGTTGGGAGCAGGAGCTCACAGCGGGTGCAGCGGTGGCCTCGGCGAGCTCGGGGAGGCACCGGAGCTCGCGAATCCTCGAAAGTTCGCCGGCGGCCGAAGGTTGGGGGCGAGCTTGAGGGCGACGCTGCAGGGCTTCCGGAGGGCCGTGGATCGGTGGAGAGGGAAGAGGGGGTCGAGGCGGAGCCTCTGGGCTAGTCGGGGGAGCGAGGGAGGCCCGGTGGCCGTGGTTATGGCGAGCGGCGGCGACGGGCTCCGCTCGGTGAGGAGAACAGAGGAGAAGGAGGGGGTCCAGAGAGCAAGGGAGAAATGAGAGGGGGTCGGGGCTGCGTGGCGTCGCGGGAGGGAACCAGGGGAGGAGGAGGCAGCCAGGCAGGGAGGAGGTGGCCGGGGCGCGTGGCCGCGCGCGCCGGGCGCGTGCCCGTCCTCCTGGCAGAGGAGGAAGGCGACAGGGGAGGGAGGCGGCGGTGGGCTGGGCCAGCGGGAGGAGCTGGCCAGCTGGGCTGGCTACAGGTAAGTGGCCCAGGTAGGCTTCTGTTCTTTTTATTTTTTTCTTCTGTTTTGTTTTATTTAAACTTTTGCCACTGTTTTGAATTAAAAAATAATAATTCAAACAATGCCAAAAACTCCTCTGAATATTTTATATTGCTAGATGGACTTTTCCAAAAGCTTATAAATATTTCAGGGGTATTTGAAATTATATTCTAATTATATGAATATAATTCAAATTCAAATAGCTAATGAATTAAATCCAAAGTCCCAAAAATAAATCCTTAAAAATGTTCAATATTTTGGTTGGGACCAGAACCCTTACCAAAAATTATCAAACATTTAAGAAGAGCATTTAGGAGCAATGAATGAGATTTCTAGGGTTTTTGCCCCTCTTTTATTTAAGGTTTTTGAGGCTTCCAATATTCCTCAATTCAAGTTTCAGAATTTAAACATGATGCACACATGAAGCTAGCCTAGAGCATTACCAAAAGCTAGGGATGTGACAACTCACCCCCACTAACAAGAATCTCGTCTCGAGATTCAAGCGTAGGGTAGGGTGAAGGGGTAACGCAAACTAGTACAATCTTCACGATCCAGGTTGCACTTCAAATGAACGTTGATTCGATCACCATTATTGTCTTGTCGTCTTGCTCTGAGAACTCCAGCTAATCATGACAAGAAGAGGAAAGGAAAACTCTAGAAGGATCGGTCTTCTCGAAGATCGAACAACTCACGGAATGAGACATAGGACCATCTCTCGGGTTGAGACACGAGTTACACATCAAGAGGGGTGGAAAGAGACGGATGACGAAGGTTCACTAGGTGGACAACAATTCCACACTTAAGAAGGTGGTAAACAATTGTCAACGTAGCGAGGAGTTGAGTTGCCATGATACCACGACGAAACATCCTGGAGGAGGGTGATTCGTAGATTATTATCTTAAGTGGCAAAAAGAATTACCTTTGATATAGAGATCATTGAGACTCTCTATATCAGCCTAAGGCAAATCACAGCAATCGATTGGCGGGGGTCGGTAGAATGGCATACTCGGACTTGGATGATGTGGATTACCTTGTTGAAGACAACGTAATGGATGAATTTGCTTACCACCGGAAATGGAAGAGACCCATGGTAGAATGGCACATTGGTGGTGCAAGCTGGGAACAAAATGCAAATGCTGGGAATGATTCTGGTAACTGGGGGAGAACCCAACAATAGAGGGTGAATTCACTGTTTGAAAAGGTCATAGCATTGCCGAGGCAACTGAGAGCAAACCCAGTTAGTGCCGATGATAACACCTAGCGCTTGCGCGTGCTCTCAAGAACTTGAGGAATTCCATAATCATCAAGGTTTTACCAACATCCGTGTCAAGGGTCCGGTAACACAACTTACTACCATGATGAATGGTGATGGAGGATGCAGATGCAAAGGAAGATAACACCTTCTCAGATTTCACCTTAGCGAGGCCAAGGAAATAAAATCTGGATGATCGACCGAGAGACATTTAGCACTCCGCTTCTAATGTTCTCCTTGACGTGCTAGTGTAACCCATTCATAGATATGGTTTGATAACTAGAACATCAAGTAAAGGTCGAACTTCGGGAGCAATAGAATCCATAAGGAACAGTTACGGAGGTAAATCCTACGAAATCCTTATGGGGAGGTGGCCAACTTCTTCAATCAAGATACTACAATAATAGGTCTTTCGGCTGGGTGGTGCTGGCCACGACATCCACTTTACCAGTTATCGAGGAACCAATATTATAGTTCTTGGGGAAATGTTCCAGCCATCATATCTGCCTGAGATTCAGATCTGGTTGGTGTCAGATAATTCCAGACCCATCGAGTCTAGGAAGAAAAATGAAAGTTTGCAACACAAATCGACGAGATGACGTTGCGGGATTCTCGGAAGATGAACTACGATAGCAAGCTCCAAAACATGAGCTGGTTCTGCTACAAACATGTGAACACGTTGTCCAAGACAAGCATGACCACAAAGTAGTCTTATAATAAAACACTACCGAGTTCAGGAGGGGGAACCATCAACGAGGGTATCGAAGTCCTTACATAAGTCCGGATTAGCTCTTATGAAGAAACTCCTTCTCCCTGAACAAATCAATCAGTGGCTTGGTGTGCTAGGGATACATATAGATTGAAGGTTGCAAGTCTTCAAACCACAACATTCTTCGCACGTGTGCATGACTGATTTGGAATGATTCCAAAGAAAGTAACATTGACTTTCTCGAACCCACGGCGGCAACTTGCATCAGATGCACATGAATTAAAGGAAGTCACTACCTTCATCCAAACATATGCTTCATGAGCTAGCATGAACAAATGCTTTCAAAAGTTTCCAACACTAGCTTAATGTTCAACAAATTCATGGAGGAGATAAGGATGTTGTCAATGGGCTCAACAACAATTCATCTAGGTTTCCTTTTAAAAGGAATTCCATAGTTAAGTGAACACGGTGATAGCATTGGTCAGACCAAAGATGTAATGGTGTATGCTCGAGGGATCATCCACGAGTAAGACAACATTACGAATATCGTTGGTTCTGGTCTGATTGGATGATAGCCCATACTCCAATCAAAAGTTAGATAAAAATGATAGGTCCAGCAACTGATCACAGGGACCAATCGATGAAGATATCATCTTTCGTCAACACACACTACACAAGAATATCCCTTTGGAACGAACTAAGTCAGGCAAGCTTTTATCTTCCAACTCTCCAAGTTGTTGTCTAGCTTAACCAACTAGCTCAGGGGTATCCAACACGGATTCTTGGAGAAAGGGTGGTTTACAGGATGAACCAACTTGATCACGAGCTCAACATAACAGTCAGGTGACAACCTGGTGATACCTTCGAGAGGATATTCGAAAAATCACGAACCACCGATATGTTACTAAGCTCGAGAACAATCTTGCTTTTTGAGGCAAGACGATATGATTAATAGAGCGAAGATTTGAATAATCCTAACTCATCGATCGAGGAGTGCACCGAGAACAAGGACTAGGTAGCATGATCAACCTTAGAATGATGATTCAAAACCAGCACGCTAAGAATGAAATTATTGTCCTTTAACTACCAAGCAACGAGGTTGCTGGGAGTATTGATTTCACACATCACAATTCATTTGTCGGTATTCCGGTTGCATCAACACGAGGCCGAGGAATGACTAATGATGGTGAGAAGTATCACTACGTCAAAATTCATGAGAGTTGGTGCAGTTCTCATGACAATTCTGACATAAAGGGGGTAATACTCCAAGGTAGAACAGAACCAAAAGCTGGATTGGCATTTGATCTGCGGCATACAACTTCTTTGACTCAATCCTGGATATGGAAGAGGTACTGGAGTTTGTTTCTCCTAGTCATTCTGCGATAGAATGGCTTGACGGACCACAAGAGTAATAGGCATCGATAAACGAACGCACACATACGCTTGACTATCAATTGATAGACGAGGGTCAGTAGACAACTAAAGAGGGACAACTCAAAGGAACATATAACTTTCTGAGTTGTGGATGCATAGATTAGTATGTCGATCCAAGTTCAACATAATTCTTCCGGATAACCCATGCAGAAAAGTAGAACTGGCAGAGCCATAACATATAATGGAGAACTCATCAAGAATAATCCTGTTGTGATATTTCAGTTCAACGAGGAACTTCTGCCATAAGTAGTTCATGGTATTTGGAAGAAGAAGATACCACGGACTTCAAGGACTATCGCAAATGTTACTAATATCCTAAAGGCACTAGCAATTACTATCAACATGAAGTAGGTAAAGTGAATCTAGGGTTCAAGAACCCAGGAACAGAATACCTATTACTAAGTAGCATCACGGGATGCTTTCGAGAATGATGGCCAGAATCATCACACTGGGAACACAAATCATGGCTAAATTACTAGATGATCCCCTAAGACACCTAGGGTCATAATAATATCTCCAACATATATGTCAAGGTAACGGAGTACCTCAACTCACTGATTAGTGTGGTTAATCTGGCCTATGAGAACATTGAAACGGGAAGAAAGGATTTGCAAATGCATCAGACTACTTAGAAACCTGGGATGACTCGGACAGCATAACGGCTGTAAATGCTCAGAAAAGATTTGAGACATTCACAGAAATGGTGGCATAACCACTCAGAAGCACAATATCAAGGTCTCGAGATCAACAATAATCACACAAAAGTAGTAGGAACTGAAACGAGGCTTAAATCCAACAACCTATAAGTCTACGGATTAGTAACATGTGATCCTGATGGAAAGAAGAGATAGCCTAGTTCTTAATCCCCGTAGAAGAGAAGATGATGACTCAGATCAGAAGGCCATGAGGTATAAGGAGTAAAAAGAGCCTTACGTTCCATCCCACAATCAATTCCCTTATATAACTAAAGAATTTCTAGACTCAACTTCGACCAGTTTGGCTTGGTAATCCTACAGGCAGTCAAGCTCAGATACCAACGCTGTCAGGACCCCGACTCAATGCCACATCGATCTAGCATGTAACACCTCATATCACTTTGCGGCCTCACGCACGGTATTCCCACGGGTGTCGCCTTACCTTAGCTCGGGACCGTTTGCGCCTTTTGGCACACGTATATGACAGTGTCGCTAGCATCCATATGATAAGGAGCCCGGGCTGACATGGCTAGTCGTAAACCCAAAGTGGCACAGACTTATAGGGACAGGCATCCATGACCCAGCATCGAACGTGTCGGTCATCAGCGAGTGAAACCAGGCTGTAGCACTGGGCTAGCAGGACTCCGGTGAACCGGGCTGTAGCGGGCTAACAGGACTCCGGTACTCAATGCGTGACATTTCCCCGAAGGGACAGACACAGGAACGAAGAAGGACACATGCCGGCCAGCCTAAGTGTTCCAGAGCAGTAGCAAGCTACCATGGCTCAGCGGTAACACTAGGAGACATTTCCCGGTAAGAGAGGCTACTAAAGATAAACAACTAGATAGTCAGATCCCACACATACCAAGCATTTCAATCATACACACAATATGCTCGATATGTGCAAAAACAACGAAGCATCACAACATGACTCTACGACACAAGTACTTATTCAATAGGCTCCGAGGAGCGAGATATTACAAACATGGGTCTCATGACCCAACAATCAGAGCATACAAGTCAAAGCACAAACGGAAGCTATCATGTCTGGGTACAGACATCTATAACTGAAAAAGGCTGAGAAGCCTGACTATCTACCAATCCTGCCGAGGCACAAGATCGTAGCTGAGGTAACAAGCTAAACGTCGAAGACCACACGGAATTACTAGTGAGACTGAAGTCTCTCTGCAAAAACATAAAATAGGCAAACGTGAGTACAAATGTACCCAGCAAGACTTACATCAGAACTATCTACATATGCATCATTATCAACAAAGGGGATGGTGGGGTTTAACTGCAGCAAGCCAGCTTTGACTCGGTGGCTATCCTGAACTACGACTGCAGGTAACTCTTTTGAGGTGGCGCACACGAGTCCACATATTCACCATATCAATACACCACTATGGATCCGCTCCCGTCTCCCTACGAGAACGCCATCCACAGCACTCACGCTTATCTTGCGTATTTTAGAGTATCCACTTTCACTTGTCTATGAACTGATATAAGCAACCCAGAAGTCCTTTTCCGCGGACACGGCTATCCGAATAGATGATGTTGACCCTGCAGGGGTGTACTTCTTCATACATGTTTCCACCACTTAGCGTCTGCACACGACATGTGCTCGGCAGACTTCAAGCGAAAGCCGACGTGGGTGTAGACCACGACCTACCTAAACACTCAAGTCTCTAGTCCAGGTTTATCGCCTATTCGGGTTCCATCCATGAGGAGATCCGGCCGGAGTTTCGCTCACAGCCCCAAACGATGTGAACAGGGTTCCCGAGATACCAAACGGGCATCCGATACACCGTGCCACGTACCTACCGCATCACAGCCCACCCCTACGGTCAGCGCTGTCCACGGCCTCCAGTAAGCTACAAACACCAGAAACTACTTGCAACTCCTGGACAGAGGACAAGGGTGAATAAGAAGTCGAGCGGGGTCATATTTCAGGGCCCAATGTATGGTAGTAACTGAATCATGGATCACAAACCCAGAACTTAGTTCCTGAGGACGGCTGCAATGAGACAACCCACCATGTACTCCTACATGGCCTCTCACCGCTACCTTTACCAAATCGTGTTCACCACTTAGCTCACACACAGTAGGACATGTTCACACACCTCTGATTCATCCCTGATGAATCAGACCTGACTCAACTCTAAGCAGTAGCAGGCATGACAAACAAGCAAGAATGAGTAGGCACAACAGGGCTCAAACAACTCCTACTCATACTAGTGGGTTTCATCTATTTACTGTGGAATGACAGGTCATGCAAAGGATAAAGGGGTTCAGCTACCGCAGCAAGTAACAGATGAATCGGTGTTGTCCTAATGCATTAAAAGAGAGCAGGAGCGAGAGAGTAGGATTGTATCGAAATGAACAAGGGGGGGTTTGCTTGCCTGGCACTTCTGAAGATAACATTGAGTCCTCATCAGTGTCAACGATCACATCATCGGTATCACATCTATCGAGAGGGGACAAATACCGGCAACACAGAAGGAACACAATCAATGCAATGCACAATATGATGCATGATTATGACATGGCAAAATGAATGTGTTTTGGGCTAATGCATCTAGCAACAAGTTAAATGGAGTTGGTTTGAACACAAGATTCAAATTCAAACTCCATATGTGATTATTTAAATGCCCTTTATTTGATTTGTGCTAAACAGCAGCTATAAGTTGTTCTAACATGCATGAAAATGGTACAGATGGATTCCTTGAATTTTTCTGATAATTTTTCATATATAAATTATTTAATTTGGAGTTACGGTTAATTTTCTATGATTTATTGAAGTTTAGGGTATTTTCTGGAATTTCCTGATTATTTTTAAATCCAGAAAATACTTATTGCGTCAGCCCCACGTCACAGTGACGTCGGCAGGGTCAACTGGGCGTCCCAGGTCAAACCTGACCAGTGGGGTCCACTGGTCAGTGACCCAGTCAACTAACCAGGTTAGTTAGCCCTAACTAACTTAGTTAGCCGGGCGGGGCCCGCATGTCAGTGGCCTATCTAATTAGCTAACTTAATTAACGCTAACTAATCTGACCCTAATCAAGGAGGCGCCTGGGCCCACACGTCAGGGGGTCAAACCCCGGGTCAAACCCGCCGGAGTTGACCCGCGGCTTGTCGCCGGCGACGCCAGCAACGGCGGAGGGCGTCGGAAACGCTCCTTCGGCGACCAAATCGGCGACTGAGGGGCCCTACGCGTAGCTGGGAGTCGCCCGCATCCATCTGTGCAAACGGCAGGGGCTGAGGTGGCCCGAGCTCACCGGAACGGGGCCCGCGGCGGCGACCGGAGTTCGGGCCAGCACGGGCACTACGCTTGGCGAGCGAGCGAGCTGAGAGGCTGGACGGGCTCCTGGGAGATCCACGAGGTCGTGCTCGGACGTGAGTTCGGTGACCTGCAACGACGGCGGCGACAGGCGTGACGGCGGTGAGCTTCCGCCGCGGTGGCCAGGGGGAATAGAGGAGGAATTCAATGGCGGGGAGAGAGGGGTTGGGAGCAGGAGCTCACAGCGGGTGCAGCGGTGGCCTGCGAGCTCGGGGAGGCACCGGAGCTCGCGAATCCTCGAAAGTTCGCCGGCGGCCGAAGGTTGGGGCGAGCTTGAGGGCGACGCTGCAGGGCTTCCGGAGGCCGTGGATCGGTGGAGAGGAAGAGGGGTCGAGGCGGAGCCTCTGGGCTAGTCGGGGGAGCGAGGGAGGCCCGGTGGCCGTGGTTATGGCGAGCGCGGCGACGGGCTCCGCTCGGTGAGGAGAACAGAGGAGAAGGGGTCCAGAGAGCAAGGGAGAAATGAGAGGGGTCGGGGCTGCGTGGCGTCGCGGGAGGGAACCAGGGGAGGAGGAGCAGCCAGGCAGAGGAGGTGGCCGGGCGCGTGCCGCGCGTGCCGGCGCGTGCCCGTCCTCCTGGCAGAGGAGGAAGGCGACAGGGGAGGGAGGCGGCGGTGGGCTGGGCCAGCGGGAGGAGCTGGCCAGCTGGGCTGGCTACAGGTAAGTGGCCCAGGTAGGCTTCTGTTCTTTTTATTTTTTTCTTCTGTTTTGTTTTATTTAAACTTTTGCCACTGTTTTGAATTAAAAAATAATAATTCAAACAATGCCAAAAACTCCTCTGAATATTTTATATTGCTAGATGGACTTTTCCAAAAGCTTATAAATATTTCAGGGGTATTTGAAATTATATTCTAATTATATGAATATAATTCAAATTCAAATAGCTAATGAATTAAATCCAAAGTCCCAAAAATAAATCCTTAAAAATGTTCAATATTTTGGTTGGGACCAGAACCCTTACCAAAAATTATCAAACATTTAAGAAGAGCATTTAGGAGCAATGAATGAGATTTCTAGGGTTTTTGCCCCTCTTTTATTTAAGGTTTTTGAGGCTTCCAATATTCCTCAATTCAAGTTTCAGAATTTAAACATGATGCACACATGAAGCTAGCTTAGAGCATTAACAGAAGCTAGGGATGTGACATTCACATAACACCACTAGAGGAGAGACAACATACATCTCATCAAAATATCGAACGAATACCAAATTCACATGACTACTAATAGCAAGACTTCTCCCATGTCCTCAGGAACAAAAGTAACTACTCACAAAGCATAACATGTTCATAATCAGAGGTATTAATATGCATATAGGATCTGAACATATGATCTTCCACCAATTGAACCAACTAGCATCAACTACAAGGAGTAATTAACACTCTAGCAACCTACTAGCACCAATCCCGGACTTAGAGACAAGAATTGGATACAAGAGATGAACTGGGGTTTTGAGATGAGATGGTGCTGATGAAGATGTTGATGGAGATTGCCCTCTCCTGATGAGAGGAGCGTTGGTGATAATGATGGCGAGGATAACAAGAGTCCTAGCCGAATACGCCTGAGGGAGTCCTGGATTTGGAGGTATCCGGACAGCCGGATTATATCCTTTGGCCGGACTATTGGACTATGAAGATACAAGATTGAAGATTTCGTCTCGTGTCCGGATGGGACTCTACTTGGCGTGGAAGGCAAGCTAGGCAGTACGGATATGGATATCTCCTCCTTTGTAACCGACCTTGTGTAACCCTAACCCTCTCAGGTGTCTATATAAACCAGAGGGTTTTAGTCCGTAGGACAACAATCATACCATAGGCTAGCTTCTAGGGTTTAGCCTCTCCGATCTCGTGGTAGATCAACTCTTGTAATACTCATATCATCAATAATAAATCAAGCAGGATGTAGGGTTTTACCTCCATCAAGAGGGCCCGAACCTGGGTAAAACATCGTGTCCCCTGCCTCCTATTACCATCCGACTTAGACGCATAGTTCGGGACCCCCTACCCGAGATCCGCCAGTTTTGACACCGACATTGGTGCTTTCATTGAGAGTTCCTCTGTGGTGTCGCCATAAGGAAGGATGCCTCATCTCGTTGTTAAAAGCAACATCACCGCTGGGGGAGCTCTGGCTGTCGGCCAAACTCTCCGGCTAGGCAGTTTCATCATGACTGTCTGTTCGGCCGCTGCACTGACGATGACTTCTCGGGTCATCAAAAACAGCCTCCACGTCGGCTCGGAAGTCGCCGAGCAGATGGATCCAATAGAGCTCTCTTCCTAAACGAACTCTTGGATCGCATCGCTGCCTTGGGAGTCGCTACGACCTATGATCGGATTGGCTTAAACCCGATCAAAGGGAGATTAACTCTCCATCGGTCACCCATCACGTTGCGGTGGTGGAGGAACAATGCGGCAACTCTTCCTCTATTTTGAGGACGAACTATGTCCGGATTCCTGAGCTCTCGAGCCGGATACCCACTTACGGGAGGACATTACCCAAGCCCTGAACCTAGAATGAGGCAGCGGGCCAAACTTATCGGGTAACACTCCGGAACCCGAACTTCCAAGATTGGAAACTCCTCGGCCCCTGGGTCTCAGATCGGGTAGGGTTCGGACTCAAATCCACCCACCCACCCAGACATAAACGATCTTTCCCACATTAGGCAAGAGCCCCATGAAACAGTACATCATTGCTGGGCCAGATTCCTCCTTGTGATGAACAAGGTTAAGGACTGTCGCGAAGAAGATGCAGTCTCACTTTTCTGTAATAATTGCACGGACAAGGGAATCCTTAACGCCTTAAGTCGCCGTGACATATCACGCTTCGCTGACTTGGCGTCCATAATACGAAAGTAATGTGCGATGGAAAGCGCCTAGAAAACCGAAACGAAATTTTGGGATAATCCGGCGTCTGAATATACACCCACTCTGAAGTAAAAGGTTGCACTATCATAAGGACACCCGAGCTAGTTGCAAAATTCATAGTACAATAGATACAATACCAACACACAGCCTTAGAGCATGTTGGATACTTCGGCAGGTGGCCAAAACTGGTGAGGATCTTCTTATCCCAAATGCCACAGAGCACCATCCGTGGATAACAATACGGTGTCAATAGTCTTTGAGAGCTTTGCGTCAAATAATAGGCGCAAGCAAACACTCCGCAGCATGGCTGAAATCTGCCATGTAGCAGCAATAAATCCATGGAGTGACACGGCTATTACCTTCAATGCCAGTTATGAACCTAAATTCCGAACAGCCCGAGCACTAGCTGCACTGGTCCTCAGTCCAATTGTGGATGGCTTTCGACTCACCAAAGTACTCATGGACGGCGGCAGCGGATTAAACCTCATCTATGAGGAAACTCTTCAAAAAATGGAAATAGACTGGAACCGCATTAAGCAAAGTAGCACAACCTTCAGGGGAATCATACCCAGTCGGGAGGCACGATGCGCTGGGAAAATCACACTAGATGTGGTATTCGATACACCAGAGAATTACAGGTCTGAAGAAATTACATTTCAAGTGGCCCCGTTCAGCAGTGGATACCACGCCCTTTTAGGACATCAGGCCTTCACGATCTTCCAAGCCGTACCCCATTACGGGTACATGAAGCTCAAAATGCCTGGGCCCAATGGAATCATCACCCTTGCTAGTGATCCAGACACAGCACTCCGAGCCGAAAACAAAACAGCCACACTGGCCCTCGAGGCATTATCCGAAGCCCTCTCGGCCGAGGAGCTAACCACGCTACGCTCCACAATGGACAGGGACGACGTGATACTCGATAAGAGATCCAAGTCCACCTCTTTTAAACTAGCGAATGAAATAGTCAAATTCCAAATCCACCCAACGGACCCTACAAAAACAGCCTCCATCGGGGCACAGTTAAAACCCACCGTGGACGCCGCACTACGAGAGTTCCTGTGCGAGAATTGGGACATATTCGCCTGGCACCCCTCAGACATGCCAGGAATTCCACGCAGGCTGGCTGAGCATAGCCTCAATATCATAAAGGGATTCAAGCCGGTCAAGCAAGCTCTTCGGCGTTTCTCCGAACCTAATATACAGGCCATGGGAGAGGAACTATCCAAGTTATTGGAGGCCGGATTCATCAGAGAGATAAAACACCCGGACTGGCTAGCAAACCTGGTGATGGTACCAAAGAAGGACAAATCCTGGCGCCTTTATGTCGATTTCAAGGACCTCAATAAAGCTTGCCCAAAGGATCCCTTCCCCCTCCCCCGCATCGACCAAATTATCGGTGCTACCGCGGGACACGAGTCATTGTGTTTCCTCGACGCATACTCCAGTTACCACCAAATCAAGATGGCGGAGTCTGACCAAGCCGCAACGGCATTCATCACACCATACGGTCCATTCTGTTTCAACACAATGCCTTTTGGGCTCAAAAACACCGGCGCAACATATCAGCGCATGATTCAGACATGTCTGGAGAAACAAATCGGCAAAACAGTAGAGGCATACGTAGACGATGTGGTCGTCAAAAGCAAACACGTCGACTCTTTGATAGACGACTTGAGGCTCACATTCGACAACCTCCGAACATATGACATTAAGCTCAATCCGGAAAAATGCGTTTTCGGCGTACCAGCCGGAAAGCTCCTAGGTTTCATTATCTCCAGTAGAGGTATTGAAGCTAATCCGACCAAAATCTGAGATTTGTCACAGTTGGGTACCCCAATAGACCTCAAACAAATCCAAAAGTTAACAGGACGCGTGGCGGCTCTAAGCCGCTTTATCTCCTGCTTAGGAGAAAAGGCTTTACCCCTTTATCGCCTCCTCCGGCGCACCGAACACTTTGAGTGGACGGACGCTGCCACAGCCGGATTGGAAGAAATAAAGGCCATTTTGGCAACCAACCCAATCCTGGCCGCGCTAAACATCGGCGAACCAATGCTGTTGTACATTGCGGCAACCCATCAAGTTGTAAGCGCAGTGCTCGTCGTCGAACGAGAAGCTGGTGGGCATAAATTCCCTCTTCAAAAGCCGGTATACTATGTATCCACTGTCCTCACTCCATGCAAATCACGGTACCACATTAACAAAAGATAGCCTACGCGGTATTCATGGCATCCCGAAGCTGCGACACTACTTTCAAGAGTGTTCGATTACAGTAGCCTCGGAAGTGCCACTTAATGATATTATAAACAACCGCGATGCTATGGGCCGGATTGCCAAATGGGCTATTGAGCTCCTCCCGTTCGACATAACATACAAACCTCGAAGAGCCATTAAGTCGCAAGTATTGGCCGACTTTGTCGCTGAATGGACGGAGGCCGAACTCCCTAAAGAGCACGGCGCATACTCTAATTGGATCATGCACTTCGACGGTTCTAAAATGCTGGCTGGTCTAGGGGTTGGCGTCGTCCTGGCGTCCCCAACCAGAGATACCGTCCAGTACGTACTGCAAATATTGTACACGGAATCCAACAACGCAGCCGAATACGAAGCCCTGTTGCATGGTCTTCGGATGGCAGTCTCCATGGGCATTCAACGCCTGGAGGTGCATGGGGATTCAAACCTTGCAATATCCCAAATAAATGGAGACTTTGACGCCAAGGATCCAAAAATGGCGGCCTACGGAAATGCCGTCCTAAAAATGTCAGCTCGGTTCGAGGGGCTCGAATTTCACCATGTGGCTCGGGAAAACAATCAGGCGGCGGATATCCTCGCCCGCATCGGTGCAAAACGCGATGCGGTCCCCCCCCAACATCTTTCTGGAAAGGCTGTTCAAGCCATCCGTAGTATGGGAAGGGGACACTGGTAACCATAGTTCGGACCCGGCCAAAATGCCCGATACCGAATACTCTGACACAATCGGAGGCCCCGCCACCGAAATCACACTTTCGGCCCACGTAATAATGGCCATTATAGCCCCGTGGACAGAACCATTCCTGGCCTACCTAACTAGGCAGGAACTTCCGGAGGACCAAAATGAGGCATGCTGCATAGTGCGGCGATCTAAGGCCTACAGGGTCCACAAGGGAGAATTGTATAAAAAAAAGCACTACCAGAGTCCTTCAAAGGTGCATCTCCGAAGAGGAAGGGCGAAACCTTTTAGCAGAAATCCACGCCGGACTCGGCGGTCACCATGCTGCAGCCCGGGCTCTTGTAAGCAAGGCCTTCCGTACAGGATTCTATTGGCCAACGGCCCGGGCAGATGCATAGGACTTGGTCCAACGTTGCGCCGGTTGCCAGCTCTTTACAAATCAAAGCCACATGCCACCCACCGCCCTTCAAACAATCCCCATTACGTGGCCCTTCACGGTCTGGGGGCTTGACATGGTTGTACCCCTTAAAGGGGGAACCCACAAGAAAAAATACTTACTGGTCATGGTGGATAAATTCACCAAATGGATAGAGGCCAAGCCTGTTAAAACAGCCAAATCCAGACCAGTGATAGACTTCATATCTGGGGTCATACACTGTTATGGCGTCCCCCACAGCATCATCACTGACAACGGCACAAACTTCACAGCCGATGAGGTAAAACTCTGGTGCAGCAAAATGGGCATCAAGCTCGATTATGCTTCAGTCTATCACCCACAAACCAACGGCCAAGTCGAGCGAGCAAACGGTCTTATAATGAGCGGCATTAAACCCAGATTAGTGCGTTCCTTAACGGAGTCTAACACGCACTGGGTAGAGGAGCTCGACTCCGTATTATGGGGGCTGCGAACCACGCCGAATCGTAGTACCGGATACACACCCTTCTTTATGGTGTACGGTGCAGAGGCAGTCTTGCCCTGTGACATAATTCATGAGTCACCTCCAGTGCGCATGTACGAAGAAAGAGAAGCCGAGCTCGATTGGCAGGACAGTCTGGACACCCTGGAGGAGGAGCGCGACGTAGCCAAAGCCTGTTCCGCATTTTATCAGCAATAGGCTCGCACATACCAAAGCAGAGAAGTACGGGCCAAAACTTATAACATTGACGAACTAGTTCTACGCCTGCCGGATAAGAAAAATGACAAGCTCGAGCCCAAATAGGAAGGTCCCTTCATTATTGACCTAGTTCTGACCGGTGGAGCGTACCGACTACGGGATGCATCGACTAGTCGACTCAAGCCGAACCCATGGAACGCGGCTAGGCTTTGAAGATTCTACGCCTAGCGCCGGACCCTATGTTCGTCCCCTCCCCTTGTCCATTTTTTGCATGTACATCATCTGTCTTGTTTTTCTTTCTTCCTTTCTGTTATTATTTCACTAGGCCTTTAAGGGCCAACTAGTGCCTCGCTTGCACATTATAGATGCGCTAGCCGCGCTCATAATACCTGGGGGCTTCTTTCACGGGAGCTTAATTATTTATCTGGGCCTCAGGCCCCGAACATGTGTCATGCTTCCACATGTACCTTTTTTCGCCATTATATGCATCGATATGACTTAAGTTTTGGCCAAGCTGGGTTGCTTGGCTCTTGTATTTATGCCCTACGTTCTCGTTAATTCGGCTAGGGCATAAGGGGAGCACCTCTGCGATTGTTACTGTCGGGTCAGCCGGACGTGTACCTCAGACTGGGTGATGCCGAAAGCTAGCGTTCTTAAGGGAATATTTGGTCGGTGAACAAAAGATGATTTTTATTTATTGTCCATATCTGCCCCCAGATGTTTTTCCTGCGTTTCCTATCACAGTCCGGACATGCACTTTAGGGCATGCTTACCCAGGGAAAGGAACCCTTAACGGAACTATTCTCCCTGGAAGATGTTTCTTAGTACCCATGTAATATAACATAACTAGTTGGGCACTTGTATGTTCAAGCACTTATGACCCCTACGCCTGGTCTCCATGCATGCCCCGGTTCTTATATAACTGCGCGGGTATTCGGATACACTCCGGACTATCGGGTCCCGAGGTTGAAGCGAAAAGGTCCGCCAAGACAAATGATCTACAATCCGGCTAGAAGGCATTATACATGTCACTTTCATGACATAGTCATGCAGACTGACTAAATTCCTCTTCTATACCATCCAACAGGCGGTCTAGCTTACAATCCTGTTGGGAATACTTTGCGGCTAATTCTACTTGCCCATAAACTAAGCTAACGGGGATTTCTTTTCCGTCGGGCCCCACAGGTCTGACCTCGGCAATGTGATTTGGGTCTGCCTTGGTATACCACGTCTTCACCATGGCCCAGGCTTCTCTGGCACCCTGTCAGCAGGCTGATATCTTCCATAATCGGAAGCGCCGTCATGCTCCCTTGAGCTTCTCCGCAAGCTCTGCAACGCCCTCTGGCAGGGAGACGGACGGCCACAAGGCCTGGGCAACACCCTGCATCACCTGCCGAACTTGTTTGTGTAGATGTGGCAGCTTGGATAGAAGATCACCCACAGACCCGGGCATTTCCTCTGCGGGACAACCCGTCAGCATACCTACAGACATAACGCTGTTAGTCGGCTTCTTCGCCGAACTCCTTTAAAAGGATTCATTCAAAGCACTTACTGAAAATGCCGCGCCGAAGCCGCTTATTCTCCTTCTCGGAGTCTGCAAGCTGGCCCCGAATGTCTTTTAGTTCCACGCTCAGCTTTATATTGGCGTCTTGGAGATTGTTTTTCTCCCGGCTAACCTCAGCCAGCACGCATTTGCCAGCCTCTAGCTGTCGCATAACATGCTGGTCCTCCGGATTCATCTACAACATCTGTTGTTAGATCTGCAGCCATGCCGCACATTATATGGTAACCAGCAGGTGACTTTTTCGGTTCCTGAAATGCGGCCACAACAGCCCGCAGTTGGGTCTTGCATTCCTCTAGCTCCTGTGACAGCCTAGTATTCTTCTTTGTAAGAACCTGCACAATAAAGATGATCCTTAAATCAGTTTTGCTAACTGTTTCAAGTCTCAGGAGCTAATGATACATATAAATCGTCAGATTTACTTACCCGTACATCCTTTACATACTGATCCGTGGCTCTAGCTAGACCATCTTGAGCAGCTCGGAGGTACGCCTCTCCAGAATTGAAGGCATCAAATGCCTCTGGTGAGAAAAAAGCGTCATAGAGTACGGCCCGGCGGCGCCTATGATTCATGGCGCTTTCCACCTCTGAGTTTGTAGCGGATAATCTATTTGCATCCTCTGTAGGGGGATTATTCGGTGCCCGCGCCATATCGTCTTCCGCCTCTATGTCCGGTCCTGGCGCCCGGCTGGTGGAAGCGTGATTAGTAACATCGCCGGACATATTCCGGCGAGCGGTTTTTCTGTTAAAGAAACACGGGCGTCATTATATTTTGAGAAAGACGACAACCACGGAGCGGGGTTTGTTATACCTTTGCGCCGGCGTCTCCGTCCTGACCGCCTTCCTTTTTGGCCTACCCGGCCTCGGTGCCTCCTGTTGGCGCATTGCTGCGGGTTCGGCAGGGCGTCCTGAATGCCTTCCCTGTAAAAATGCCATGTGTATATGGTGGGTGAAGTGTCTAAAAGGGGATCCTAGTTTTGGAGTTGGGATTTTTGATTTTTCTTACGTGCGATGCAGGGAGCAGTCCGGGATAGTCGGTCGTAATGGCCACCATGGCATCGTCGCAGCTTAACAGATAGAACTGCCGGTCTATCAGCTCCACGAATATAACCGAATCTTCTTCAAGTCCGGAGTAGAGGGCCTGGTCAGGGTCCTCTGGTTGTGGAGAAGGGTGGCTGACCTCCTTTATGGCTTTTCGCAGTTCCTGCCGCAAAGTGGCAAGGTGAATACTTACGACAAAGAATGCGGGAAAATGGGAGCAGGGAGATATAACTTACTCAGCTTGGAGGATTGTACATGGAGAATCCATCCCGTGGCTTGATGCGGGTGAACTCCTCTTCCTCACCCTTGAACAACTCGGACAGAATTTTCGCTAAAGCGACAACATCGTCCGGACCCTTACGCCCGCAGCGGGTGGCGTCATCCGCCCCGTTATAACACCACAAGGGGTGCCCACGATATTGAAGTGGTTGCACTCCCCGCATTATGAAAATCGACATAACTTCGATTACTGTCAATCCTGATCAAGCTAGTGCTTTAATTCGGTTCATCAGATAGAGGACTTCTCCACTGTCTTCCACCTGGGGGCTTCGTGGGCGCCAACTTCGGCGTTTCTTCAGAGGAGCATTGTTGAACTCAGGAAGACCAAGCCAAACAGGGTCCGGAAGGGGAACGTCCTCCATATAAAACCATTCTGAAGGCCAGTCTTCGGGTGACTTCTTCGGAGTACCCAGACAGGTATCCGGTATCGGCGATGCGCCATATTTTCGGCTCCGCCCACTTGATAAAGTGACCCCCTCTGTGTGCGAGGCACGAGGCAAAATAGCCTTTTCCATAGCTCGAAGTGAGCCTCGCAGCCCAGGAACAACTCACAGAGAGCCACATAGCCGGCGATATGTAGGATGGAGGCGGGGGTGAAATTGTGTAATTGGAGGCCATAGAACTCCAGGAGCCCGCGGAGGAACGGGTGAACTGGAAATCCGAGTCCCCTTAATAGATAGGGAACAAGGCAGGCCCGTTCCCCCATAGAGGGACAGGGAAATCTCTCCGCTTGCTCCCCGCCATTATAGGTGGCAAGCCCAGCTCGAACGGACACCATGTACGCCGGAGAGAGAAATCCCTTAGTCTGCAGTTCGACTAAACGACTGTGTGGGACTGAACACCTCTCCCAATCACCGGGCTTAGGGCTTCAGGGGCGGGAGGAGGAGCTGTGGAGGTCGGCCATGCTGGAATGGATCTTTCTAGAACGCGCTCCAATGGACTCTCGTTGGGGGAGGATGGTATGGATCGGATCTAAGGATCCCCATCCCTTTAATAGATAATTTATTTATCTGGATAGGGGGGCGAATGTAAAAACGCCCTGGCGCCTCGTATTCATTCGACGCGTGGGAGAAAACCCTTATTGGGCACAGAAGCCAAGAGGTCCAAACATTTATGGGACCGGACACTGCTTTACAAACGTTTGAAAGATGGAGAAGAACCCGCCTTGCAATGCCGAAGACAATACTGCGCGCCGGACTCATCGTCATTGAAGCCTGGTTCGGGGGCTACTAAGGGAGTCCTGGGTTAGGGGGTATCCGGACAGCCGGATTATATCCTTTGGCCGGACTGTTGGACTATGAAGATACAAGATTGAAGACTTCGTCTCGTGTCCAGATGGGACTCTACTTGGCGTGGAAGGCAAGCTAGGCAGTACGGATATGGATATCTCCTCCTTTGTAACCAACCTTGTGTAACCCTAACCCTCTCAGGTGTCTATATAAACTGGACGGTTTTAGTACGTAGGACAACAATCATACCATAGGCTAGCTTCTAGGGTTTAGCCTCTCCGATCTCGTGGTAGATCAACTCTTGTAATACTCATATCATCAACAATAAATCAAGCAGGATGTAGGGTTTTACCTCCATCAAGAGGGCCCGAACCTGGGTAAAACATAGTGTCCCCTTCCTCCTGTTACCATCCGCCTTAGACGCACACTTCGGGACCCCCTACCCGAGATCCGCAGATTTTGACACCGACAACGCCGGTGGGGGAGGAGTCATTGTCTTGACCACCAAGTCTTGTGGAATCTTCCTTGTATGCGGCAGCTGTCCGAACTGGCCCATGAGTATGCGGCCATGGGGGTCCTCGGCCCAATCCGACTGATCGGGAGACGACGTGATGAGTACCCCAAGTCCAGGACACCGTTAGTAGCCCCCTGAACCAGTCTTCATGTTAGGAACGCTCCTCGATTCTTCCGAACTGTTCTTCATCTTCGGTCGTCGGTCTTGAAAACTGGTTCAACAAATCGTCTCATCTTTGATCTTAAGGATCGCCGAAGTGCATCCAACAAGTTTACACATCGGGTATCTGAGGAGCCCCTTTAACTTTTTGGCCTTTATCAATGCCTTGTTATTTTTATGCCACACCTCGGGTTTGAAGTTGTTCCCAGGCGGCAGTGTCCTCTTGCGTCCAAACCCCAACGCCGGACCGCATTCGAGGTATCATTTGCAGCCGAGCACCAATGCCGGACTGCTTCCGAGCTCCAACGCCGAAATGTATCCGAGCTCCAACGCCGTATTGTGTCCAAGCTCCAACGCCGGACTATATCCAAGATGTCATAGATCATCTTGGAACAAAAAAGTTGAAGGAGTTTATCTGAGCTTAATGCCGAAAATGCCCTCTATGGAGCTAGCCGCTGGCGCCCGAGCTTTATGTCGGACTGCTTCCGAGGTGGTGCACCACCCGACAGCGGGCTGATATTTTGTGAATATTTTTTATTGGTGCAATTTATTCTCTGCTGAGATATATAACCGGTATATGTATATCCAGTAGCCCTCAAGGTGTGTGTCGGTCTAAAACCCGAGATGCACCTGAAGGAAAACATGAAACCGCTGTTCCCAGTAGCCCCTGAGACTCGGGCTGATGCGCGAAATCGGCCTGAGGATCAACTCCTAGCTCGGCAGCATACATAGGAATAAAAACACAGTGTAATATATTAGAGATAATAGTGATCGGCGAACGGGCCCTTGAGAGAGGGTCTTGAAAAGTTGTCATAATTTATTTAGCTTGACGCCGGATAGGTCCAAATGGTACCTATTGTTATCCGAAGACACGTTTGCCCATAGTTCGGTCAAGCCGAACACTTGGCATTTGGAATTTTCTACATTGAAATAGGCAATGCAGTAGCCCCCGAGACACTGGTCGGGTGGCAACACCAGATCAGGGGATCGATGTGCCCCTTTAATTTTTGTAAATAATGAGCGCAAAGCCCAGTAGCCCCCGAGCCTTAATGTGGGCACGGGTGGCCGAATTAAGGATCGATATCCAGAGTAAAATCACAGATTATGTGTAATGATTCTATGTATCCAAGTACTTTACATCATTATTTTGACTCCATTGTGACCGTTTATCAGTTGAAAGTGGCCCATCGTCGGCTTCTACCCCTTGGTAGATACTATGCAGGGTGTTTCCGCACTAACAAAACAACCCTTAGCCGATGTCTCCTTGCCTGGAGGCGGTTGTGTTAGCAGAAACGAAGCAATCAGATATGCGGGCTTTGTAACTTTCCCTTAGTCATAGGAGCTTTAAACTGGGGAAGCTAGCTATGAGCCCCCGGTTACTGTTCGGCGACATCCGAGGTCAAGCCGTAAACACTTCAGCCAATGTTATGAACGGCCCGTCATTTAATATAGTCATCGGATCGCTGACCAGTTTACGCCTATTGTGACAGTCAGTTTTCGGCTTTCTCCACTGAGGTGCTTGACCATGCGAGCTGGAAGCACAATCACAGTGGTTCTCCCTTTGCACACCTAGCCGAACAAAGCGGAACGTAGGAGGCAAGCACAGGGGCCGGGCAACCCAACTATTAACCGAAGACACAATTCGAAACTGATGCATATATAGCAATATCCGAGAATGTTTTTGCCAAATCCCTAAAGGTGTCCGGCATTGCACTGCGAGACTAATGCTGGAAACGCACAAATAGTTTAAAAGTGCCATAGGCTTGGAAAACCAAAAAAAACGTTAGAAAAAATCGACGTCTGAACTAGATCAATTGTTCGGTGCCAATCAGAAAATTGGACTTAAAAAAGTGCTTCTGTCGTGCTTTAACATGATACATCCTATCTCAAGACTTCAAGCGGGTCAGCCTATGGCTTCAACCTCCTATCCCGAAGGCGGAGTACTTATCATTAGGCCAGTTTAGCAAACTAAACTCTAGCGGTTTTGAGAGAGAAATTAGGCTCCTCGGCTAGTGACCACACACTCGTGTCGAAAAAAGGAGTGATAAATAGTAATAATAATAAAAACTTTGCAACAACTAAGAAGAAGAACACTTATTATAAAACGACTCATATAAATTTAAGAGCCCCCAAGTGACTTGGGTAAAAGAATTTTATGTATAATGATTGTATGTACCGAAGTACTAATATCATATCTTTGTTCACCCGAACTTTAAACGCGTCTTAACCAACCGTCGGCTTCTCCCTCTTCGGTCAAGGACCGAAAAGTGTTATGTACTCCACCTGTCGAGAATATCGACAGTGTTTCCGATAACCAGGCAACCGGTCCATAAGGCTGTAACAGACAAAGCGCGCTCAGGGAACTTATGCTATATTACAGACGAAGTGTAAGAAGCATCTTCGAAGAAAATAGTACCCCTACCGATACCTTTCTTTGGTGCTCATTATTACTATGAGACTTGTGCAATAGATTTTTTGTACTCATGAGTTCCGTTGTGTGCCGACCATGATTGAAAACAATAAGAGCGCTAGCTTTCGGCTTCACCCAGTCTGAGGTCAGAGCTCGGAGGACCCGGTCGTGACAATCGCATAGGTGCTCCCTTTACTCCCTAGCCGAACAATCGAGAACGTAGGGTTAAGCACAGGAGCCAGGCAACCCACCTTGCAAATCGCTTAGGTCAATATGGTGCATATTGTGGCGTAATACACGAACAAGGAACGAAGCCGTACAAGTATAATCATATGCAAGAGGAAAAGCTCCATCAAGGGAGCCCCCAAGTAAACGGGGTATTTGAATTTGTGCGTCACAAACAAAGTTTGGACAAGGAAATTTTTTACAAGCAACTTTTTTTCCAAAAAAGCATAATGCTTGGTCGAACCTAACACAAGTTAAAAATTTAAAACTTTGAGCATGAAGGCAACTTAGCTGGTTAATGTGTTCGGTATTGATGACGCGGTCCGAGCTTGATGCGGGACAAGGTTCCATCCCCCAAGCCGGTCCCGAGGTGGCGGAGCAAAGGGATCGGCACTCCGAAGTGGTGACATAGCACGGTCAATGCAGGCCGGCAGAGTGATGCCGAAGTCCCCGGCATGGGGTAATGAAGTGTTGACGAAGCCCCCCGTCCAGCCGAGGTGACGTGGTATGTCAGTACGCCGAGTTGATGATACTGCCCAACCCGGATCATTTTCCTGTGCACAAAAAAAGTGCAAACCGGAGATAATAGTAATGATAATAAAAAAATGCTGCATAATAAATAATTTTGCAAAGTGAGTAATAAAAGAAATATGGCTTGGCGCCGAAGTCAATGACGATGCAGGGCGTCGGTGTGATGCTGTAAAGGTGTGGCAAAGCCTGAATTCACAGGTCGGTCCGAGTTCCAGATGTGGCGTTCGCCGGACTATGTACGGAAACTGACCGAACCACCACGCGATCGTCATTAGTGCAGACATCATTCGATAGACCTGTGTACAGGAACAAACCAGAGTAATAATTTCTTGGGAAAAATAAACTCCAACAAGCAAAAATTACTAGGATTAATAGCACATGGTTTATTTGTTGTAGCAATCCGAAGAAAGGCGACTCCCAAAATTGGGACTCGATCCGCACACCCATTGCCTGATGGGCGATAAAGCGACGGTATGGTGATGATGGCAAAGGTTGGCTTGCCGAGGCAAGGCCCTCGGTCCAGCTAACGTGACGGAGCTGGTCGGCTAGTGACGCTGAAGTCTCCGAAGTAGGTTGATGAAGAGATGGCGAAGCCCCCGGTCCAGCCGAGATGTCTAAGCCTCGATGTTAGCCGATGAGTCGAAGTAGGTCGGCGTGATGGACACCAGCTTGAAGAAGCAATAGTGTGGCCCTGCCAATGCAGGTCGTGACGTGGTCGATGCCGGCTTGATGAAGTGACCGTGCGGCGATGCTGGTATGCCCGCTCCGTGTAATCCATGGGACGGAGATGTTGGTGATGATTTATACTTCGCGATGTCGGACTCTTGTTCGGCTTGTCAAGATGATGATACGAAGAAGTTGAGCTCGGCTCAACAAAGTGACGACGTGTCTAGCACAGGTCGGCGGCCTTGGAGCAATATTGCCGGACTGGTTTGACACCAGCATGACGATGAAGATGACCTCAGGGGAGGCTTAAAAATTTACGGGCACGTGTTTAAAAACAACATACAATACCCTAGAAGAGAATTCCTCTAAAAAGGTTGTCCAATATCACGTTCATAAAGAAACGTGAATTCGGGTCGGATCCGTATTCGCGCAGAAAACGGATCTGAAAATTGGTCCACTCATCGGAACGTTCCCGGAGTTTGAACCGTCGGATCGATCTGAAATTTGGAGGGCGGTAGATATGGGAATTCCGCAGTAGATGAACGGTTGGATCTTCCAAAAGACCTCCGAGCTGGGCTCTGCATACCACGCCCTAAACTCGTCCAGATTCCTGTCTAGATTTGACAGGGCTCTGGTATATCGTAGATTGTTTGAGATTCCTCCATCGGAACTCGACGAAATTTTGCATGGCTGTTGTAGACGTAATTCCGCACTATTCCACCGAAGCAATTGTCAAACCGACGCTCGAGGAGGTGGTGACGGCGAATACAAGTTTGTTGTCCATAAAAACCGCCCGGCCGCCCGAGGGCAATGTTGACGTTGAGCCCTCGAGCTCCATGGATGACTCATCTATGATCATGATAGAGATCGGAGTTGATGTTGAAGAAGGCCCCCGTCCGGACATGACGATCGGAGATGGAACACGGTCCTCAGTCGAGCCAAGGCGACCAGTCGAGCTGGTGACGACGATGCCGAAGTCGCAGTTGATCTGCAGGCGAGCCATCGACCTTTTGTCGAACACACAGCGGAACTCTCAATGAAAGCACCAATGTCGGTGTCAAAACCGGTGGATCTCGGGTAGGGGGTCCCGAACTGTGCGTCTAGGATCGATGGTAACATGAGGTAGGGGACACGATGTTTACCCAGGTTCGGACCCTCTTGATGGAGGTAATACCCTACGTCCTGCTTGATTGATATTGATGATATAAGTATTACAAGAGTTGATCTACCACGAGATTGTAGAGGCTAAACCCTAGAAGCTAGCCTATGATATGATTGTATGTTTATCTCCATCGACTAGCCTGGACTTGGTTTATATAATGCACCAGAGGCTTAGGATAACAAGAGTCCTAGCTGAATACGCCGGTGGGGGAGGAGTCCTTGTCTTGACCACCAGGTCTTATGGAATCTTCCTTGTATGCGGCAGCTGTTCGAACTGGCCCATGAGTATGCGGCCATGGGGGTCCTCGGCCCAATCCAACTAATCGGGAGACGACGTGATGAGTACCCCCTAGTCCAGGACACCGTCAGTGCTGATGAAGATGTTGATGGAGATTTCCCTCTCCCGATAAGAGGAGCGTTGGTGATGACGATGGAGATGATTTCCCCTCTGGGAGGGAAGTTTCCCCGGCATAATAGCTCCGCTAGAGCCCTAGATTGGTTCCGCCAAGGTTCCGCCTCGTGGCGGCGGAGTTTCGTCCGAGAAGATGGCTTATGATTTTTTTCCATCGAAAGACTCCATATAGTAGAAGATGGCCATCGGAGGGCCACTAGGGGGCCCATGAGGTAGGGGCGCGCCCCCGCCCTCATGGGCAGGGTGTGGCCCCCTGGTGAAGTTCTTCCTCTCAGTAATTTTTATATATTTGGAAAACATCTTCCGTGAAGTTTCAGGACTTTTGGAGCTGTGCAGAATAGGTCTCTAATATTTGCTCCTTTTCGAGCCCAAAATCCCAGCTGCCGACATTCTCCCTCTTTATGTAAACCTTGTAAAATAAGAGAGAATAGGCATAAGCATTGTGACATAATGTGTAATAACAACCCATAATGCAATAAATATTGATATAAAAGCATGATGCAAAATGGACGTATCAATGACAAGTGAATAAACACTCATCGTGAGAATAACCCACCTAGCATGGAAGATACTGACAGCCCCCAGTTGCTACATGAGCAATTCAGGCATACAAAACAGATTATTATTTGAAGGTTTAGAGTTTGGCACATGCAAATTTACTTGGAACGGCGGGTAGATACTGCATATAGGTAGGTATGGTGGACTCATATGGAACAACTTTGGGTTTAAGGAAGTGGATGCACAAGCAGTATTCCCTCTTAGTACAAGTGAAGGCTAGCAAAAGATTGAGGAGTGACCAACTAGAGAGCGACAACGGTCATAAACATGCATTGAGATTAACCAACGTTGAGTGCAAGCATGAGTAGGATATAAATCACCATGAACATAAATATTGTGGAGGCTATGTTGTTTTTATTTCAACTACATGCGTGAACATGTGCCAAGTCAAGCCACTTGAATCATTCAAAGGAGGATACCATCCTATCATACTACATCACAACCATTTTAAAAGCATATTGGCATGCAAGGTAAATCATTATCAACTCCTAGCTAAGTAAGCATGTCATAAGTAAATATAATCTCTTGTCATTGCAAACATGTTTCATTCATAATGGGCTAAATCAAGAACGATGAACTAATCATATTTACAAACACAAAATAGGTCGAGTTTGTACCAGCTTTTCTCCATCTCAATCATTTCATCAAATATCGTCATTATTGCCTTTCACTTGCACGATCGAACGGTGTGGATAATAATAAGAGTGCACGTGCATTGGACTAAGTTGGAATCTGCAAACATTTATTCAAAGGAGAAGACAAGGTGATATGGGCTCTTTATTAGATCAACAATAATGCATATGAGAGCCACTCAACATTTTCATCGTGGTCTTCTCCTCTTGACCCAAAGAAAAAGAAGAGAATTTCAAAGAAACACACTGAAATATTGTTTGAAGTTTTTGTTTTTCTAAAGAAAGCAAAACAAGAACAAGAAAAAAATATTTGTACGGGAAAGCTCCCAACAAACAAAAGAAGAACGAGAAATCGTTTTGGGTTTTCTTTTAATACTACTGCTAAATAAACATGAAGAAGAAAACTAAAAAGAAGAGACAACTAATATTTTTGGATTTTCTCAAAGTTTTTCAAACACACAAGAAGAAAGTGAGAAAAATAACTAACATGGATAATACAATGAAAAAGTATGAACACCGACAACTGAAATGAGTGTGTGAACATGAATGTAATGTCGGTGAGATGTACGTACTCCATCAAGCTTAGGATTTTGGGCTAAGTTGGTCTAGGGGCACGGCTGGCCTAGCGGATATCCAAAGTTGTAGTCAGGGTTGTACTGGGACGCGACATCCACCGCTTGGAGAGGTGCCTCGTGGAGACAAGCATCCTCCCCTGCTCTCTTATACTCATCTGCCTCCTCTCTAGTAATGAAGTATCTTCGTTTTACCATTAATGCACAAAGGTGGCTATGATCATGTTTACCATTAATGCATCTACCTATAGAGAGCAAAATAATGTATGGTAGGAAAGTGAATGCTCCTTATGGTAGCTTGTGTAATGTTTCTAGTTTCTCCCAAAGTGATGCTAGCAAGGAAATCATTATAAGAAGTTTTACGAGGTTCACTATGAATGCCCCACCGTGGAATGTTGCATGCATCATTAAAATCTTCTAGGTCCATGGTAAATGATTTATCATAAAGATCAAATAGGATAGAATGAGTATTGCACTTAGATGTAAATTCAAATCTCCACACAAAGGAACCAGTGAGGTGATAGTATTGCCGACACTTATCTGACATGAAGTCCTCAAGGCCAACATTTTGTACATATGCATCAAACTCCTCCTTGAAGCCTGCATGATCCATGAATTGATCCAACAGACACTCGCAAGGTCGTACTAGAGCTTCCCTCGGTGGTTCAAGGTTCAGCTCATGTATCACGAGCCTTGGGGCTTGGTTCCTCGAGGAACCACCTTGGTATATCTTCCTAAACATTTTTCTTCCTCTGAAAGATTTCTGAAATTTTTAGTGACTCAAAATAAAAGTGAAACAAACTCAATAAGATTGCTAGCAACTACTCCCACAAGTACCTAGAGCCTATATCATGCATCAAAACTGCTTTGCACCATATAAATTTGACATAAGAGCTCAAAAACAAGGTCACCACATTAGCAAAAAATTGCAATATATAAAGCACTAGAACAAAAACTAATTGGACCATTGGAGGAGTCACATACCAAAGAACAATCCCCAAAAACAGTTTTGCGAATGGAGCTTTGAGCTAGGAGATCAAAATGGCAGCAAGATGAGCTAGAACACGGGTTTGAGCAATGATGGGATTTTTTCTGGAGGAAGACTAAGTGGATGGGTGCTGGAATAAGTGAGGGGGACCCACGTGGGACCCACAAGCCACCTAGGCGCACCCATGGGGGTGGGTGCACCCTGTGGCCTTGTGGCCCACTGGTGCTGCCCCTGGTGTGTTCTCAGTGCCAAAAATTCTCAAAAATACTAAAAAACTCATACTGAATTTTCAGGGCATTTGGAGAACTTTTATTTTCGGGACATTTTTTATTGCACGGATAATTCAGAAAACAGACAAATCATAGTAATTTTGGCTTTGTTTATTCTAAATAACAGAAAGTAAAAAGTGGGTAGAGAGAGTTGTGTTTACTAAATTCATCCATCTCATGCCCATCAAAAGGAATCCATTAACAAGGTTAATCAAGTCTTATTAACAAACTTCTTCTGAATGACATGAAACCAGAAAATTTTCGTATAACACCAGGTTACCTCAACGGGGATATGCATGTCCCCAACAATAAGAATATCATATTTCTTCTTGATAGTAGGAAGAGGAAATTCAAAACCTCCAACAACAATAGTTAAAAAATTTCCAATAGAATTGATGCTATTAACTTGAGGTTGTTTCTTCAAAAAGTGTACCGTATGCTCGTTACCATTAACATGAAAAGTGACATTGCCTTTGTTGCAATCAATAACAGCCCCTACAGTATTCAGAAAGGGTCTACCAAGGATGATCGACACATTGTCGTCCTCGGGTATATCAAGAATAACAAAGTCCATTAAGATAGTAATGTTTGCAACCATAGAAGGCACATCCTCACAAATACCGATGGGTATAGCAGTTGATTTGTCAGCCATTTGCAAAGAGATTTCAGTAGGTGTCAACTTATTCAAATCAAGTCTATGATACAAAGAGAAAGGCATAACACTAACACCGGCTCCCAAATCACATAAAGCAGTTTTAACATAGTTTCTTCTAATGGAGCATGGTATAGTTGGTATTCCTGGATCTCCTAGTTTCTTTGTTATTCCACCCTCAAAAGTGTAATTAGCAAGCATGGTGGAAATTTCAGCTTCCTGTATCTTTCTTTTATTTGTAACAATTTCTTTCATATACTTAGCATAAGGAGACATTTTCAGAATATCAGTCAAACGCATATGCAAAAAGATAGGTCTAAGCATTTTAACAAAGCGCTCAAATTCCTCATCGTCCTTTTTCTTGGATGGTTTTGGAGGAAAGGGCATGGGTTTCTGAACCCATGGTTCTCTTTCTTTACCATGTTTCCTAGCAATGAAATCACTCTTATCATAACGTTTATTCTTGGGTTGTGGGTTATCAAGATCAACAGCAGGTTCAATCTCCACATCATTATCATTACTAGGTTGAGCATCAACATGAACATCATCATTAACATTATCACTAGGCTCGTGTTCATCAGCAGATTGTGTTTCATATCAGAAATAGAAATATCGTTAGGATTCTCAGGTGTGTCTATAACAGGTTCACTAGAAGCATGCAAGGTCCTATCAGTTTTTCTTTTCCTCTTTAAAGGACCAGGTGCATCAGTATTAACTCTCTGAGAATCTTGCTCAATTCTCTTAGGATGACCTTCAAGATACAAAGGTTCCTGAGTCAGTTTACCACCTCTAGTTATGACTCTAACAACATGATCATTATTCTTATTATTCATCTCATTGGAAAAATCATCATGTGCTTTGAGAACTTGCTCTAATTGAGTTTTTACCATGGAAGCATGTTTACTAATAATCCTGAGATCATTAATAGTTCTACACGTATAGTCACCCGAGAAATCAAGCATATAAGCATTACGTTTCAATTGTCTACTAACATAAGCATTGAAATTTTCTTGTTTAACAATAAAATTATCAAACTCATCAAAGCATTGACTGACAGACTTATTATGAGGAATATCACCTTCATCAAATCAATAGAGAGAATTTACATCTACTACCTATGTCGGGTTATCAAGACCATGTATTTCTTCAATAGGCAGTAAATTCTTAATATCTTCAGCTTTTGTACCCTTTTATTTCATAGATTTCTTTGCCTCTTGCATATCTTCAGGACTAAGAAATAGAATACCTCTTTTCTTCAGAGTTGGCTTAGGAGTTGGTTCAGGAAGAGTCCAATCATTATCATTGCTCAATATATTATTCAGTAGCACTTCAGCTTGTTCAATAGTTCGTTCCCTAAAACACAACTAGCACAACTATCTAGGTGATCCCTAGAAGCATTGGTTAGTCCATTATAAAAGATGTCAATTATTTCATTTTTCTTGAGAGGATAATGAGGCAAAGCATTAAGTAATTGGAGAAGCCTCCCCCAAGCTTGTGGGAGACTCACTTCTTCAATTTGCACAAAGTTAAATATTTCAGGTAAGGCAGCTTGTTTCTTATGAGCAGGAAAATAATTTTCAGATAAGCAATATATCATATCATGGGGACCACGCACACAACCAGGAGCAAGAGAATTAAACCATATCTTAGCATCACCCTTTAGTGAGAAAGGAAACAACTTGAGAATATAGTAATAGTAAAAAAAATTACTCATGAGCAAATACGGTGGCTATATCATTCAATTTAGTAAGATGTGCCACAACCGTTTCAGATTCATAACCATGGAAAGGATCAGATTCAACTAAAGTGATTAACTCTGGATCGACAGAGAATTCATAATCCTTATCAGTAACAAAGATAGGTGAAGTAGCAAACTTAGGATCATATTGCATTCTAGCATTCAAAGATTTTTCTTTCCACTTGCATAATAATTTCTTAAGATCATCTCTATCCTTACAAGCAAGAAAGTCCCTAGCTACATCTCCATCCATAACATAACCCTCAGGTATAACAGGAAGTTCATATCTAGGAGAGCTAGTCTTATCAGGTGTTCCAAAGTTTTTAGTTTTAATAATTTCATCATTTTCAAAAATATCATCACTTTCAACATTCTCAATATCATTAACTCTAGCAATTTGTTCATCAAGAAATTCACCCAGTGGCACAGTATTATCAAACAAAGTAGTGGTATCCACTACAAAAAAAGACACATTCGTGACATTTTGGGCCGAACGAAAAAATTCTGGCATGCTTATGACACTTCTATGATGATAATTGTGACAAAACCCGGTATCAACATAGATGTGGTGGGCTCCTACTTCTATGACAAAAAATCATGACAGAAGATGGGCTTTTCGTCCTGGGTGGGCCGGAGATGCACATGCATGAATTTCTTTGGGCCATCCATGACAGAAAAATCATGGTAGAAGCGAGGGCGAGGAAAATTTCGGGGAGTTCCCGGTTACGGTGGGTTATCGGGGTCGAGCGATGCACGGAGGTTTGCGCGTTTGTCTCGTGCACATACGCGCGTATGTGCGAGGCGTTGCGATCTAACTGAACCCGAGCGAGGCATTGGGCTCTAACTGAACCCGGGCGATTGCACTAGCTACATTACTGAACCTTGATCGATCGCTTGCTATTAACTGAACCCGAGCGATTCCTTCGAAACTGCTGCTAACTGAATCTGATCGAAGCTGCCTCTTGATGAATAGTTCCTGGTGGGGGTTGGATGAACAGGATCCCATGGTAGTAGAGGTCGTTGCCGCTGGATTAATAGGACCCTGATCGAGGAGGCCGGTGGAGGGTGGATGAACAGGACCCCATGGAGGCTCCATGAACAGTAGTCGATGAAGGGTTGATGAACAGGACCCCGTGGAGGGCTAGTTGAACAGCACCCAGTGGAGGCTAGATGAACAGGACCCCGTGGATGAACGGTAGTTGGTGGAGGCTGGAAGAAGTCGATGGTGGATGAACAGTAGTAGGTGGAGGCTGGAGGAAGTCAATGGTGGATGAACAGTAGCAGGTGGAGGCTGGAGCTAGGCAGTAGATGGTGGATGAATAGGACCCCATTTCAACCGTAGGCACTCCAACACAAGTCTGTTTACTCCATTTTGCGGTACACCACACCCCTCCCAATCAACAGGACCCCGTTTCGACCATACGCGGTCGAACACAAGTCTGTTTCCTTCATTTTGTGGTACGCCAGACCCTTCCCGATGAACAGGACCCTGTTTCGACCATACGCGGTCGAACACAAGTCTGTTTCCTCCGTTTGCAGTACGCCAGACCCTACCCGATGAACAGGACCCCGTTTTAACCGTACGCGGTCGAACAGAAGGCCCGTTTCCTCTGTTCTGCCGTATGCTAGACGTCGCTTCAGCTGTTCCATCCAAGCCGGTTGGCTCCTGATGAACATGACGTATTCTGTTGCCTCCCGATGAACACAACACATTTCGTTACCTCCCCATGAACACGACGCAGTTTCTCGGTTCCGACCCAACCGGTTGGCTTCTGATGAACAGGACGATGTTGCTGCCGTCTGTGGCCACTCCATGTACACGAGCCCTAGCCGTACGTATGCGCGAGTACGCGTCTGAGACCCCGCCCGTATGTACGTACATATTTTTTGGCATCTGTTTGTACGTACGTGTACACGGTTTTGACTGGACTGCCTGAACTGCTACCGCTCCTTACTCGGCCACAGTTCATCATGGCAGACAGACCGATCGACCGGTATGTACACAGACAACGTACATACGCTTTGACCAGGCGGGTCCCAGCTGTCAAGGAGGATAAGGACGCACTTCCTTGCGTGCGAAGATATAGCTGGTGGGTCCCAACTGTCAGGGGGAAGAATCATTTTTTTGCTTGTAATAAGGACGCACTTCCTTGCATGCGAAGATGTGGCTGGTGGGTCCCAACTGTCAGGGGGAGAAAACATTATTTTTAAGGTAAAAAGGATGCAGTTGCATGCATGCGTCCATGGGCATGGTGCGTGCCCACTGTCAGCCTCTCCACGTATAGTCATCTTCTGATGACTCTCGTTTGTTGACCATGTTGACCACACTGCGCAGAGCGCACCAAGCCAGTGGACGACGGCGAGGCCCCAAACTAGAACACCTTGGAGATGGGGAAGACGCGGAAGTGGAGTCGCAGGCGGAGAGGAGTGGGAAACTTGACTGGTTCGTGTTGTGGATATGACTATTGGATATGACCCGCCCAGGAGGGGCCGGGTTATCCTAATGGCGGTTCATCTCTTTAGAAGTCCATGAGGATATCGAAGATGGCGGTTCATGAAGTAGGTTTGTTAAAGGGCCCAAGCCCGAAGGCGATTTAAGGCCCATAAGTGTAAACCGCCATGCATACGTAACTTGTACTGTAAGGCATGTAAGATAAGTCACCGGGCCGGACATGTTTGTATGAGCTGGTCGGGACTCTATAAGCCGAGGGCCTCAACCCATGTATATAAGGGGACGGCCCGGCAGCAGCTTAGGAGAAGAAACTACAGATCGAAAGCCAGGCCAAGCATATTTGCTCCTCGGAAATTGAAACCCTAGCAATACCACCTCAAATTGGATTAGGCTTTTACCTTCACCGTAAGGGGCCGAACCAGTATAAACTCCTCGCGTCCTTTGTCCCGTTTAACCCCTTTAAGCTAACCTTATTACAATGGTCCCATGATACGTCTCCAACGTATCTATATTTTTTGATTGCTCCATGCTATTATATTATCTATTTTGGATGTCAATGGGCTTTATTTTACACTTTTATATCATTTTTGGGACTAACCTACTAATCGGAGGCCCAACCCAAATTGTTGTTTTTTCCCTGTTTTAGGGTTTTGAAGAAAAGGAATATCAAACGAAGTCCAAATGGAATGAAACCTTTGGGAACGTGATTTTCTCAACGAATGTGATCCAGGAGACTCGGAGTGTGCGTCAAGAAACAACGGAGGAAGGCACGAGGCAGGGGGTGCGCCTACCCCCCTATGCGCGCCCTCCACCCTCGTGGGCCCTCCGTTGCTCCACCGACGTACTTCTTCCTCCTATATATATATATATATATATATATATATATATATATATATATCCACGTACCCCCAAACATCCAGGAGCACCAAGAAAACCTAATTCCACCGCCGCAACCTTCTGTACCCGAGAGATCCCATCTTGGGGCCTTTTCCAGAGCTCCGCCGGAGGGGGCATCAATCACGGAGGGCCTCTACATCAACTCCATGGCCTCCCCGGTGATGTGTGAGTAGTTTACTTCAGAACTATGGGTCCATAGTTATTAGCTAGATGGCTTCTTCTCTCCCTTTGGATCTCAATACAAAGTTCTCCTCGATCTTCTTGGAGATCTATTCGATGTAATCTTCTTTTGCGGTGTGTTTGTCGAGATCCAATGAATTATGGGTTTATGATCCAGATTATCTATGAACAATATTTGATTCTCCTCTGGATTATTTTATGTATGATTGGTTTATCTTTGCATGTCTCTTCTAATTATTAGTTTGGTTTGGCCTACTAGATTGGTCTTTCTTGCAATGGGAGAAGTGCTTAGCTTTGGGTTCAATCTTGCGGTGCTCGATCCCAATGACAGAAAGGGAACCGACACGTATTGTATTGTTGCCATCTAGGATAAAAATATGGGGTTTATATCATATTGCATGAATTTATCCCTCTACATCATGTCATCTTACTTAAAGCATTACTCTGTTCTTATGAACTTAATACTCTAGATGCATGCTGGATAGTGGTCGATGTGTGGAGTAATAGTAGTAGATGCAGAATCGTTTCGGTCTACTTGTCTCGGACGTGATGCATATATACATGATCATACCTAGATATTCTCATAACTATGCTCAATTCTATCAATTGCTCGACATTGTTTACCCACCATAATACTTATGATCTTGAGAGAAGCCACTAGTGAAACCTATGGCCCTCGGGTCTATATTCTATCATATTAATCTTCCAATACTTAGTTGTTTCTATTGCCATTTATTTTACTATGCATCTTTATTTATCTTTATCATTAAAATACCAAAAATATTATCTTATCATATCTATCAGATCTCACCCTCGTAAGTGACCGTGAAGGGATTGACAACCCCTTTATCGCATTGATTGCGAGGTTCTTATTTTTTGTGTAGGTGCATGGGACTTGAGCGTGATCTCCTACTGGATTGATCCCTTGGTTCTCAAAAATGGAGGGAAATACTTACGCTACTTTACTGCATCACCCTTTCCTCTTCAAGGGAAAACCAACGCAGTGCTCAAGAGGTAGCAAGAAGGATTTCTGGCGCCGTTGCCGGGGAGATCTACGCCAAGTTAAGACATAACAAGTACCCATCACAAACTCTTATCCCTCGCATTACATTATTTGCCATTTGCCTCTCGTTTTCCTCTCCCCACTTCACCCTTGTCATTTTATTTGCCCTCTCTTTTCCCCTCTCCTTCCATTTGCTTCTTTCTCCTTCCTGCCTTCTGGGTGCTCGTTCTTTTTGCAATCTGTTGCCATCATGTCTGAAATTGGGGAGGTTATCATTGATAAGGATAATAATATGGAAAATTTTGATGCTATTGATGACCCTCTTGAAAATCCTACTATTTTACACACTAAAAAGTTTCGGATTGGTAGTGGTAATATTATTGGGAAGGGAGTTATCCAAGATTTCTTTACTTGTGTCGGTGCTTTGCCTCCTATGGGCAGTTCTATTCTTCATAGAACTAGTAGTCTTGCGGACGCTATCGCCATGCTTGTAGTTGAACTTGAAAGACAATTTATGCACATGCATCCTTGCATACAAAGAATTTTCCTAGAATTTTCTAATGTTGAGCATTCTTCTGTTAAGCGTGCCGCTACTATCTTTTTGGCTCATAAATTCAGATTTATAATAAGAGAGGCCAAAGAAATCTTTGCGCACTATAGGGTGGACGCTGGCAATCCTCTTTGATCAAGAGGAAATAATGCATTTTCAATCTCTAGACTATGTTGCTTTTAATGAGACCTTAGAAAAAAGGTTCCTACCAATGTTCTAGTTGATAGAATTTCCAAACTTAATAATGATTTTGCTATCCGAAATAATGAGCTAGGATATTCTCTCGAGTATAGGCTCACGAAGTTTTGTCAAAAGAACGCTTATAATGATGAATTGGTTGTGCAATATGAAGGGCCAAAGGAGGAACCTATACCTCCCAAAATTGATCTTGGGGACTTCTGTCCCATTAAATTTAGCCCTTTTGATTACTTTTGCTTGCCTCAAAGAAAACTCGCTGCTGAACGTAGAGAATATGAAATGAATTTTGGTGATCTATCCTGTTATTATGGCAATACCTACATCTATCTTCGCTTTTATGCCTAGCTAGGGGCGTTAAACGATAGCGCTTGTTGGGAGGCAACCCAATTTTATTTTTATTCCTTGCTTTCTGCTCCTGTTTAGTAATAAATAATTTATCTAGCCTCTGTTTTGGTTGTGTTTTTTGTGTCTAATTAGTGTTTGTGCCAAGTAGAACCGTTGGGAAGACTTGGGGAAAGTCTTTTTGATCTTGCTGTAAAAAAACAGAAACTTTAGCGCTCACGAGAATTGCTGCCATTTTTATTTGGAAGGTTATATTTAGTTAATTCTTTTTGAATATGATTAATAGATAAATTCCTTACGTCCAGAAATTTATTTCAGAATTTTTGGGGTTCCAGAAGTTTGCGTTAGCTACAGATTACTACAGACTATTCTGTTTTTGACAGATTCTGTTTTTTGTTGTGTTGTTTGCTTATTTTGATGAATCTATGGCTAGTAAAAGAGTTTATAAACCATAGAGAAGTTGTAATACAGTAGGTTTAACACCAATATAAATCAAGAATAAGTTCATTACAGTACCTTGAAGTGGTGTTTTGTTTTGTTTCGCTAACGGAGCTCACGAGATTTTCTATTTTGAGTTTTGTGTTGTGAAGTTTTCAAGTTTTGGGTAAAGATTTGATGGATTATGGAACAAGGAGTGGAAATAGCCTAATCTTGGGGATGCCCATGGCACCCCGAGGTAAAATTCAAGGACACCAAAAATCCTAAGCTTGGGGATGCCCCGGAAGGCATCCCCTCTTTCGTCTTCGTCTATCGGTAACTTTACTTGGAGCTATATTTTTATTCACCACATGATATGTGTTTTGCTTGGAGCGTCTTGTATGATTTGAGTCTTTTCTTTTTAGTTTACCACAATCATCCTTGCTGTACACACCTTTTTAGAGAGACTCACATGATTGGGAATTTATTAGAATACTCTATGTGCTTCACTTATATCTTTTGAGCTATATAGTTTTTGCTCTAGTGCTTCACTTATATCTTTTAGAGCATGGTGGTGGTTTTATTTTATAGAAATAATTGATCTCTCATGCTTCACTTATATTATTTTGAGAGTCCTTCAGAACAACATGGAAGTAATAAAAACTTTCATACAAGTGCATTCAACACTAAGAGAAGTTTGATACTTGATAATTGTTTTGAGATATGGAGATGGTGATATTAGAGTCATGCTTGTTGAGTAGTTGTGAATTTGAGAAATACTTGTGTTAAAGTTTGCGATTCCCGTAGCATGCAAGTATGGTGAACCGTTATGTGATGAAGTCGGAGCATGATTTATTTATTGATTGTCTTCCTTATGAGTGGCGGTCGGGGACGAGCGATGGTCTTTTCCTACCAATCTATCCCCCTAGGAGCATGCGCGTAATACTTTGCTTGATAATTAATAGATTTTTGCAATAAGTATGTGAGTTCTTTATGACTAATGTTGAGTCCATGGATTATACGCACTCTCACCCCTTCCACCATTGCTAGCCTCTCTAGTATCGCGCAACTTTCACCGGTACCATAAACCCACCATATACCTTCCTCAAAACAGCCACCATACCTAGCTATTATGGAATTTCCATAGCCATTCCGAGATATATTGCCATGCAACTTTCCATCATTCCGTTATTATGACACGCTTCATCATTGCATGATCATGTAGTTGACATCATATTTGTGGCAAAGCCACCATTAATAATTCTCATACATGTCACTCATGCATCATTGCACATCCTGGTACACCGCCGGAGGCATTCACATAGAGTCATATCTTGTTCTAAGTATCGAGCTGTAATTTCTGTGTTGTAAGTAAATAAAGTGTGATGATCATCATTATTAGAGCATTGTCCCAGTGAGTAAAGGGTGATGGAGACTATGATTCCCCCACAAGTCGGGATGAGACTCTGGACGAAAAAAAAGAGGCCAAAAAAAGAAGGCCCAAAGAAAAAATGAGAGAAAAAGAGAGAAGGGACAATGTTACTATCCTTTTTCACACTTGTGCTTCAAAGTAGCACCATGATCTTCATGATTGAGAATCTCCTATGATATCACGTTCATATACTAGTGGGAATTTTTCATTATAGAACTTGGCTTGTATATTCCAATGATGGGCTTCCTCAAATTGCCCTAGGTCTTCATGAGCAAGCAAGTTGGATGCACACCCACTTAGTTTCTTTTGTTGAGCTTTCATACACTTATAGATCTAGTGCATCCGTTGCATGGCAATCCCTACTCACTCACATTGATATGTATTAATGGGAATTTCTATAGCCCGTTGATACGCCTAGTTGATGTGAGACTATCTTCTCCTTTTTTGTCTTCTCCACAACCACCATTCTATTCCACCATATAGTGCTATATCCATGGCTCACGCTCATATATTGCGTGAAGATTGAAAAAGTTTGAGAACATCAAAAGTATGAAACAATTACTTGGCTTGTCACCGGGGTTGTGCATGATTTAAATATGTTGTATGGTGAAGATAGAGCATAGCCAGACTATATAATTTTGTAGGGATAACTTTCTTTGGCCATGTTATTTTGAGAAGACATAATTGCTTAGTTAGTATGCTTGAAGTATTATTATTTTTATGTCAATATTAAACTTTTATCTTGAATCTTTCGGATCTGAACATTCATGCCACATTAAAGAAAAATTACATTGATAAATATGTTAGAAAGCATTCCACATCAAAAATTCTTACTTTTATCATTTACCTACTAGAGGACGAGCAGGAATTAAGCTTGGAGATGCTTGATACATCTCCAACGTATCTATAATTTTGATTGCTCCGTGCTATTATATTATCTATTTTGGATGTCAATGGGCTTTATTTTACGCTTTTATATCATTTTTGGGACTAACCTACTAATCGGAGGCCCAGCCCAAATTGCTGTTTTTTTGCCTATTTTAGGATTTCGAAGAAAAGGAATATCAAACGAAGTCCAAACGGAATGAAACCTTCGGGGATGTGATTTTCTCAACGAATGTGACCCAGGAGACTTGGAGTGTGCATCAAGAAACAACGGAGGAAGGCACGAGGCAGGGGGCACGCCCTCCACCCTCGTGGGACCTCTGTTGCTCCACCGACGTACTTCTTCCTCCTATATATATCCACGTACCCCCCAAACATCTAGGAGCACCACGAAAACCTAATTCCACCGCCACAACCTTCTGTACCCGAGAGATCCCATCTTGGGGCCTTTACCGAAGCTCCGCCGGAGGGGACATCGATCACGGAGGGCCTCTACATCAACTCGATGGCCTCTCCAGTGATGTGTGAGTAGTTTGGCTCAGACCTATGGGTCCGTAGTTATTAGCTAGATGGCTTCTTCTCTCTCTTTGGATCTCAATACAAAGTTCTCCTCGATCTTCTTGGAGATCTATTCGATGTAATCTTCTTTTGCCGTGTGTTTGTCGAGATCCGATGAATTGTGAGTTTATGATCCAGTTTATCTATGAACAATATTTGATTCCTCTCTGAATTCTTTTATGTATGATTGGTTTATCTTTGCAAGTCTCTTCTAATTATCAGTTTGGTTTGGCCTACTAGATTGATCTTTCTTGCAATGGGAGAAGTGCTTAGCTTTGGGTTCAATCTTGAAGTGCTCGATCCCAGTGACAGAAAGGGAACCGGCACGTATTGTATTGTTGTCATCGAGGATAAAAAGATGGGGTTTATATCATATTGCATGAGTTTATCCCTCTACATCATGTCATCTTACTTAAAGCATTACTCTGTTCTTATGAACTTAATACTCTAGATGCATGCTGGATAGCGGTTGATGTGTGGAGTAATAGTAGTAGATGCAGAATTGTTTTGGTCTACTTGTCTCGGACGTGATGCCTATATACATGATCATACCTAGATATTCTCATAACTATGCTCAATTCTATCAATTGCTCGTCAGTAATTCGTTTACCCACCGTAATACTTATGCTCTTGAGAGAAGCCACTAGTGAAACCTATGCCCCCCCGGACTATCTTCTATGATATTAATCTTCGAATACTTAGTTGTTTCTATTGACGTTTATTTTACTTTGCATCTTTATTTATCTTTATCATAAAAATACCAAAAATATTATCTTATCATATCTATCAGATCTCACTCTCATAAGTGTCCGTGAAGGGATTGACAACCCCTTTTATCGCGTTGGTTGTGAGGTTCTTATTTGTTTGTGTAGGTGTGTGGGACTTGAGCGTGATCTCCTACTGGATTGATACCTTGGTTCTCAAAAACTGAGGGAAATACTTACGCTACCTTACTGCATCACCCTTTTCTCTTCACGGGAAAACCAACGCAGTGCTCAAGAGGTAGCATTCCACAACTAAGCCCTTCCATGAGGACATCTGCCGTGACAATTCCATGACAGTTGGCGCCCACCGTGGGTCCTATGCACGGTGGTTTTGAGTTCTTGAAGGGTAGCTTTGAAGGGATCAAGGGATACGCTGTGGGCCGAATGACCAAGAGTCATCGCGGCAAGCTCTACATCGATGATGCAGGCTGGGGCCCCGAGGTCGGCTCAATTGAGTACGGGTATCGGGTCCCCTTTGGCTGAATCCACGTCTTCATCGGTAAGATCGGTGAACTGGGCCCTAAGCCGGACATCTGCACCGACATCGTCGAGATGGCTCAGCGTGCACGACCCGCCCGGGTTCAGCCAGCCGTGAAGCGTGCCTTCGTTGGATTTATCCACGGGGCTAAATTGGAAGGCTCTGTGTCTGGCGGTGAGACGGCCATCTACTCGGATGGTGAATCATCTACGGGTGAGACCAACTCAATGTACCAATTAGAAGATGGACGCCTTGGGGGCTGTTCCGATGGCGACAGTATTCCGGACCCCCGTGAGCCGCCGAACAGGATGGGGATCTTCATGGCTGGCACCCAGCTGGTTCTCGGTTCGACAGTCATCGCGGCCATGACTTCCAGCACGACAGCGATAACAGAAGCGGGTGCTGGCGATTCAGCGTGCCCGCCGGCTTAAGTTTTAACAGATCTGTTGGATGCTCTAGCGACTCTAATGGAGGTTGATGTAACCCCAGACAACCAGGAGCAGCATAAGGCAGAAGTGGCTAAGTGACATGATGAGATAGCGCAAGCTAAGGCAGAATTGGCAGCGGAAAACACCAGGATGGTTGCAGAGCAGGCCGTTTTAAATGCCCAAGCACAGCGGATTCAAGTAGATTCATACCGGCTCACGGTGGATCAGAACGACTCAAATGAAGTTTTGAGGAGAAAATACTGGAGTCGTCTGCCTTCAGTTTATGAGTCAAGGGACCTCTTCAACACCCTTGGAGCCGGGGCCAGTAACCCACCGGTGATAAACCGGATGACTGAAGCGCCAGGGGGTGGTGTGTCGGGTCAGCCGCACGTGATAGGTTCTCCGTATATGAACATCACCTTGCCTCAGCCTATGGTAACACCGCCGGGTCACTATTCCACCCCTTTGGACAACATGATTGCTCCAGCGACGCGATTGGCGGCTCTTCCGGTCGAGGGCGAGACTCCAACGGCGGTTGAAACCCGAAGGGCCAGGGAGCTTCTTCAAACGGCTTTGGTGCAGCAGCAGGCTTATTCTTATAGTAGTGGCCGGATTCATTCAACCCCTCGTCCAAGACGGAGCTACATTAGGCACATTGACTCACCAGCAGTCTCGAGTACGGAGCAGTGTTGTATCCAACCTCATAGACATGACCTGGCGCGCAATGGTGCCAATGCATAGGATTTGGTGGACCATGGCAGAGCACAGCTGGAGGTTGAGCTGGCGGCTCAGCTAGCGGCTTACCTGATGACTTCAGTTGAGGTGGGTGTAACTTCTAGATCTTTGGGTGTGCCGTGTTTAACGGCGGCTCTACAGAATGAGCGCCTGCCCAAGGACTTCAAAGGCCCTCGTAAGGTGCCTAATTACACAGCAGATCAGCCCCCTGAGGCTTGGATGGAGAGTTATGAGATGGCTATGGAGATGTTGGATGTTAGCGAGGCTGCGTATGCTAAGTATTTCACCATGATGCTAGAAGGAACGGCTCGTACATGGTTGAAGGGGTTATCGTCCAATTCCATCGAGTCATGGGCAGAGCTGAAGGCCCGGTTTATCCAGAATTTCAAAGACACATGCAAGCAGCCCATGTCGATCGTGGATTTGGTTTCTTGTGTTCAAGCCGAGGGCGAGTCAACGACCAGCTGGGTGCGTCGGTCTCGACTATCATACATTCTTCAGATAATATTAACGTCGGCTCAACAGTTTTAATGTTGGAGAAAAATTGTTGTTTCCTTCCACTCAAACAGAAACTGGGGCGGCTTAAATGTCATTGCAACGACATGGGGGAGCTCATGGCGGCTCTCGTCAAGTATGCCGACTCTGATAGTACCAAGGACCCCGACTCTGAAGATGAAAAATCGGGAAAGGGAAAAAAGAGCGGTGGTATGAGGGGACAACAATACAACCCAGCCAATCAGGGTGGTAACGATAAGCGCAAAGCTGATGATTTTGTGGCTAACACCAGTGCACAGAATTATAACCAGTGTCGTAAGGGGTGGCCGGCTCAAGGGACAAAATTTGACCTTGAGGCAATATTGAATCAGCCATGTCCGAAACACGGAACGGATGAGAAGCCAGCTACCCATTTGTTGAAGGATTGCAGTATAATGAGACATTTTAGGGCGTCCATCCAGAACAACCATGGCCCGAACGGCGGTTCAGGGTCCGACTCTGACGGTCTAGGTCATGGAGGCGGCGGTTCAAATTCCGGGTTGCAAGGCCACGGCAACCAGGATAGCTACGACCAGCAGAATAATCGGGGAAATCAACAGCAGCAACAGTCTGGGTATCAAAGCAACCCAAAGCAATTGAATAGTGGATAGTATCATGTCTTCACCACCAGTTTGTGTAAGCGGGATCAGAAGCTTCATAAGAGGGCGGTGAATGATGTTGAGCCGGCGGTGCCACGTTATTTGCGGTGGTCAGAGCAGCCTATTGTGTGGAGTCATGAGGATCACCCGCCCTGGGTTGATAATCCGGGTCACCTTGCTCTGGTGGTGGCGCCTCAAGTTGGGGGCTATAAATTCACTAAGGTGCTCATGGATGGAGGCATCAGCATTAATATCCTTTACTACGAAACCTTCTGTCGCATGGGTCTGACCGACAAAAATCTTAAACCGTCAAACACCGTTTTTCACGGGGTGGTGCCGGGTAAGTCAGCATATCCAGTGGGTAAGATACCTTTGGAAGTGGCCTTTGGAGATGAGCATGATTCCATATCTGAGACTCTAACCTTCGAAGTAGTCAAGATTAAGAGCCCTTATCATGCTCTGTTTGGGCGGCCGACGTATGCTAAATTCATGGCAAGGCCTTGTTATGTTTACTTGCAGCTTAAGATGCCGGGTTACAAGGGCACCATCACAGTGCATGGGAGTCGCAAGGTGGCCCTGGAGTGTGAAGAAGGTGATGTTGCTTATGCTTAATCAATTTGTGCAACAGAGGAGCTGAAATTTTACAAGGATAATGCCCGGTGGATATGACGTCCTTAAAAAATCCAACCACGGAGCATGATCCTTCGTTAAAATTTAAATCAGCAGATGATACTAAGTTGGTTGATTTTGTTCCTGGCGACTCATCTAAGCAGTTTAGCATCAGTGCCAATCTGGATCCGAAATAGGAAAGCGCGCTCGTTGAGTTCATCCGCAAGAACCAGGACATCTTTGCATGAAAGCCTTCAGACATGCCAGGTGTACCGAGGGAACTCGCTGAGCGCACTCTTAATATTGATCCGAAATTTAAGCCGGTCAAGCAATTCCTTCGTCGTTTTAACGAGGAGAGGCGGAAGGCCATTGGTGAAGAGGTGGCCCGGCTCTTAACGATCGGGTTCATCGTTGAAGTTTTTCATCCTGAGTGGTTGGCTAACCCGGTGTTGGTGCTTAAGAAGAATGGTACTTGGTAAATGTGTGTGGACTACATGGATTTAAACAAGGTTGGTCCAGCTGACCCGTTTGCTCTCCCTCATATTGATCAAATTATTGATGCTACAGCGGGTTGTGAGCGTTTGAGTTTTTTGCACGCTTACTCTGGTTATCATCAGATCAAGATGGCAGTTAAGGACCAGGAGAAGACAGCTTTCATTACTCCGTTTGGAGCCTTCTGCTCTATGTCTATGCCTTTTGGGCTTAAGAGTACCCAGGCGACTTACCAGCGCTGCGTGCAGAATTTCCTTCACAATCAAATTGGGCATAATGTTCATGCTTACGTAGATGACATTGTGGTGAAATCAAGGAAGAAGAAGACACTGATTGATGATTTGAAGGAGACATTTGACAATCTTCGGGTTTATAAAATGATGCTTAACCCGACCAAGTGTGTCTTTGGGGTACCGGCGGGTAAGCTTTTGGGTTTTCTGGTCTCTAATAGAGGCATTGAAGCTAACCGGGAGAAGATCAAGGCTATTACTTCCTTGGCTAAGCCGGCACGTGTCAATGATGTTCTGCGCTTGGCGGGTCATATTGCGGCCTTAAGCCGGTTCATAAGCCAATTAGGTGAGAAGGATATCCCTCTTTACGAGATGATGAAGAAGATAGACCACTTTGTTTGGAGTGATGCTGCTAATCAAGCATTTGAGGAACTGAAGAGACAGTTGGCTAAGCCGCCGGTTCTTGCTGCTCCCATTGATAAAGAGCCCTTGCCGTTATATGTGGCTGCCAATAGCCAAGTTGTTAGTGTTGCTATTGTGGTGGAAAGGAAGGAAACAAGCAAAGAGTATCTGGTTCAACGGCCGGTTTACTACATCAGTGAGGTGCTTATAGAGTCCAAGCAGAGGTATCCGCACTGGCAGAAGCTTGTGTATGGGGTCTTCATGGAAAGCCGGAAGCTTAAGCAATATTTTCTGGGTAACCCTATTACTATGGTTAGCTCTGCTCCTTTAGGGGATATCATTCAAAATAGAGAAGCCACAGGCCGGGTCGCCAAGTGGGCTATTGAGCTTGGACCCCATGGTTTCAAGTATGTGCCTCGAATGGCCATCAAGTCACAAGCACTCGTGGACTTTATCAATGATTGGACAGAGTTGCAGATGCCTGAGGAAAAGCCAGATAACACATATTGGACTATTCACTTTGATGGGTCCAGGCAGTTGGAAGGCTCGGGGGCTGGAGTTGTCTTGACTTCCCCATGAGGTGATAGATTTTCTTATGTTCTCCGGTTAATGTTCCCCTGTACTAATAATGCAGCTGAGTATGAAGCCTTGCTCCACGGTCTTCGGATGGCTAAGGAGATGAATCTAAGCCGGGTGAGATGCTTTGGCGACTCAGATTTGGTAGCTCAGCAAGTTTCTGGTACATGGGATTCTAAGGATCCACTCATGGCGGCTTATCGTCAAGAGGTTGATGCTATTGTGGGTCACTTCAAGGGTTACCAAGTTGAGCATATTGCTCATACGAAGAACGAGGTGGCTGACACTTTAAGACGGTTAGGGTCTCATCGTAAGCCGGTACCACCTAACACCTTCCTGGATATTTTTCTTAACCCTTCTTTCAAGTTGCCTACAAAGGAGGATCTTGCCATTCCTGACCCGGAAGCACAATTGGTGGCGGCTATTCATGCTATTGTTGATTGGACAGTGTCGTATTTGGCTTACATGACCCAGGGCGAGTTACCCAAGGATGAGATTTTAGCCAGGCAGATAACCCGGCGATCTAAGTCAACGACGATTGTTAATGGGGAGTTGCACCATCGCAGTGTCATAGGAGTGTTTCAATGTTGTGTTTCTCCTGAAGAAGGCTGTGAGATTCTGCGAGAGATTCATGAAGGAGATTGTGGTCATCATGCCGGCTCTAAATCTCTCATCACCAAGGCTTTTCTTCATGGTTTTTATTGGTTGATGACTCATGCTGACGCTGAGGATTTGGTCAGCAGATGTGACAGTTGTCAGAAATTTTCATGACGAGCTCATGTTCTGGCTCAAGAGTTGAGGATGATTCCAATTACTTGGCCGTTTGCGACTTGGGAGCTTGATATGGTTGGGCCTTTTAACAGGTCCCCGGATAAGAAGACCCACCTTTTGGTGGTAGTTGACAAGTTCACTAAGTGGGTTGAAGCAGAGCCAGTTAGCAAGTGTGATGCCGCAACGGTGGTTAAATTCATCAAGAGGGTGATTTTTCGGTTTGGCTTTCCCCACAGCATTATAACAAATAATGGCACTAATCTATCTAAAGGTGCTATGAAAGAATTTTGTCAACGAGAGCATATTCGACTTGATGTCTCCTCTATGGCTCACCCCCAGTCCATTGGTCAAGCGAAACGGGCTAATCAATAAATTATGTGAGGCATCAAGCCCCCACTCATGGTTACTTTACAAAGAACGCCGGGTTGTTGGGTGGAGGAGTTACCTTCAGTGTTATGGAGTATCAATACAACCCCCGATAGATCTACGGGTTACACACCTTTCTTCATGGTTTATGGAGCAGAGGTGGTTATCCCTAGTGACATCCATCACGATTCACCCCTGGTGGCGGCTTACGTTGAAGCTGAAAATGAAAAGGCACGTCAAGACACACTTGGCCTGTTAGATGAGGAGCATGACCTCGTGGCAGCTTGTTCGGCGATTTACCAGCAAGATCTACGTCGTTACCACAGCCGTCAGGTCAAAACTAGAACCTTTCAAGAAGGCGATGCTCCGGCTCATCTAGGATCAAAGGGATATGCATAAACTATCACCACCTTGGGAAGGACCTTTTGTGGCTAGCAAGAATCTGCATAATGGGTCATACTACCTTATCGACGTTCAGACCACAAGGACTCACGCACATCGGAGGAGGAGACCCGTCGGCTGTGGAATATTGCTCATCTTCGGCCCTACTATACTTGAGGCACCGGCTCTCATGATGTACATAGTATGATGATGTATATATTATAAACAATATAATAAAGCCGGCATCCCTGATAATTCAGGGTTTCTGTCGTTTCACTTCATCGAAGTTGAGTCTTTATCGTCATCTTACATGCTCGCTTAAGAGGCTTGACGCCCAAACTACAGGGACCAAAGAGAGCTGGATGCATAGCACAACTCAAACATAGGTTCCCGACAAACACAATTTGTAAGTATGTCACTTGGGGGCTTCCTATTCAAACATAGGCGTATTCCACCAAAGAGAACATAGCGTGACTACCCTCTTGACCAGGTTATCTTGTTCAAACATAGGCGTATTCGACCAAAGAGAACATAACCTTTCCGGGTCATCCTACCTGTATACCAGCTGCTTCAACTCCATCAGGTCATCCTGATTGACCCGCCAAACTCTTAACGATCAATCTTTACGGCGTATCCGACTAAAGATTTAAGCTTGTTAAGGTTCAAACGGCGGTTTGTCATGCGAGAGCACGGCTTACAGATAGTCAAGATAGATCTAGGCTTCATAAGCTGTGGCACCCTGGCTCAGAGAAACTAGAACGCCCCGTATTCCAGCCCAGAGATCGAGGAGAAGTCTCTGGAATACGGCACTGCTTGACATAGAACAAATCGGCTCTTATTACAAGAATAATAATACCAAGGTCTGATGTTACAAAGAGGCACATCAGCACGGTGATACTACACCTGCGATACTACACTTGCTCTATGCTAGCAGCGGAACAACTCGTAGCAGCGGAATACTTCTAGCAACGGAACAATGATGAAGGTGGTGAACTCCACTCTGCAGGGACTCTGGCTAGGACATGATCTAGCTCTCACGCACGGCAACCTTGAAAAGCCATCAAGCAATCATGGCATCACCTGCAATCTGGCATGACATGCCAGGTCAGTACATTGAATGTACTTGGAAGCTCACAACAACCATAAACATCAAGGCAAAATAATAACATAGCATTAACAGGTAAATTAAATAACAACTACCATGATGAAACAACTACTAAGCATGGTATGAAACTGATACAATACTGATAAATCACCATCTCAAATCTAGCCATATCTCTCTTGGCTAACTGTCCAAGCAATATACCATCCCGATCACCTCGTGATCAAAACCAAACGGTGATCTTTTCGGTGATCACTACCATGACCAACACTTGGTCTCAAACGTCATCATCAACATCCTGCCAATCTGTACTGCTCAAAATATCAACATATAAATCACCTATAAGTCATTTCGTCATGTGAGTGTTGATCGAACGGTGTGACCTAGTACGAACCCATGCCCATGACCGAGGACGCGGCTAATTGATACTCCAATATGAACTATCAAACTATAATCCAAGTCATAGCAATATCCAACAAATAATCCAAGGCTTAATATCGTCATATCAAAATACTCCGAGGATAGTATAACACTACAATCATGATGAATCCAAGAACAGTAATACTACTACTCAAATATCAAGAACTAACTATCCAGATATGATCCACATGCAAACATCATCTCCATCCTCATACTCCAAAACATAATATCAACTAGCATCATGATGAAACTAACACTAGCCACTAATAATCCAAAGGCAACATGATATCCAAAGTAGTACTCCAAAATAATACCAGATACCATCATGAAAATAATCATACCATCCACTAAGTATCCAAAGGCACATGTCATCCACATAATCATAAAAACATAAGTCCTAGAACTCCAAGCAATATCATGGCAATATCAAGATCAAAACAATACTCCGAGAAATGCCATGAACAAATCATACATAGCAAATGCAATATTTTAAACAAGTTCAAATAAATAAACCATGTCACTACATTGCAATCATGCAAATGGAGGGTGTGGCTTGCCTGGGGTGGAAGAAAGCACTGGGAGAAAGTGCGAGAAGCTCGCGGAACGAATCGTCAGAAAACGTTCTCTCTCGGAGGGGCTTATTAAGTGCAAGGGCAAAATGGTCATTTTCAGAAAGTTAAAACCTGGTGAGAATGATTCCAACGGAACGGTCTCGACGAAACTAAGAAGTGGGCTTTGGATTCACCTCATTTGGAGTTGTGAGCAAAAAGTTGTGATAGTTTTTCTACCAGGGACCTATCTATAAGAAAATCTTCCCAAACAGGCCCTCAGCCAGAAAAACTGAAAACACATTTTCTGGAAATACGTCTCCCAGAAGGGAAAACGCATTTCCGTCCGAGGAAGAAGCGGACTACATTTTCGTTAAGTGAAGACGTACTCCGTGGAGTACGCCTCCACTTAACCACGTTAGTAGGCCGGCCAGGTCAGCGCGGAGAGGCTGACAGGTGGCGCCCAGGGGCGGGGTCAATGTCCAGAGGCTGACCTATGGGGTCCGCGGGACCCACGCGAGGTCAACGCCCTCCTCCTGGCCTCTCCTTCTTCTCTCCTGACGCGACCGCGGAGCAGAGGGAGGTCGCTGGCGCAGGGCCTTGTCCGGCCGGCTCCGGCCATCCCCCGCCCCGCTCGACCTATGGGCGAGCTCAGCAGGAGTAGCCGCACCCGTCTGCGGAGAGCATGGGCTCCGGGGAGGACCGAGGCGAGAGGGAGCGAGGACATGGCGGACGGTGGCGACAGGCACCGACGGGGCTCGCGGCCAACAACCACCAAAGTAGGAGGAGAAGCGTTGGGGCAGCTCGTGGGGACTTGGGAAGGCTACTGGTGGTGGTGAAAAAGAGAATGGGGCTCGGCCTTGCTCGGATTTAGGAGGGCAGGGGCGGCGGCCATGGCGGCCAACAGAGGCGAAGAGGGCTTCTGGAGCTTGTTTGAGAGGCTGGGGCAGGATCTAGGAGGAGGGTGAGGTCATGGATGAGGAGGTCCGGGGCTGCTTAAATAGGCGCGGGGCGAGGTGCCGAGCCGGTTGCCGCCGCTCGAGCTTGGCCAAACCTCTAGCGAAGCTCATCGATCACGGGAAGGCGTGGGAATGCGGCGAGGGGTGTGTGGACGAGCTACAGAGGTGCACATGGTAGGAGGGGCCGAGGGTGCAGAAGAGAAAGAAACCAAACGCCTTGAATGCTCGGTCGGCCACAGCACGTTCGTGGGCGCGCGGCGACGAGAGCTGATGGAGGGCTTACGGAGGGGGAGATGGCTCCAGGAGGACGGCGACGACGTGGGGAATGATGACCCAAAATTATAGGGGATCCATCGTAGTCCTTTCGATAAGTAAGAGTGTCGAACCCAACGAGGAGTAGAAGGAAATGATAAGCGGTTTCCAGCAAGGTATTCTCTGCAAGTACTGAAATAAGTGGTAACAGATAGTTTTGTGATAAGATAATTTGTAAAGAGCAACAAGTAACAAAAGTAAATAAAGTGCAGCAAAGTGGCCCAATCCTTTTGTAGCAAATAACAAGCCTGGACAAACTCTTATATGGTGTAAAGCGCTCCCGAGGACAAATGGGAATTATCGTCAAGCTAGTTTTCATCAAGTTCATATGATTCACGTTCGGTACTTTGATAACTTGGTATGTGGGTGGACCGGTGCTTGGGTATTGTCCTTACTTGGACAAGCATCCCACTTATGATTAACCTCTATTGCAAGCATCCGCAACTACAACAAAAGTATTAAGGTAAACCTAACAATAGCATGAAACATATGGATCCAAATCAGCCCCTTACTAAGCAACGCATAAACTAGGGTTTAAGCTTCTGTCACTCTAGCAACCCATCATCTACTTATTACTACCCAATGCCTTCCTCTAGGCCCAAATAATGGTGAAGTGTCATGTAGTCGACGTTCATATAACACCACTAGAGGAGAGACAACATACATCTCATCAAAATATCAAATGAATACCAAATTCACATGACTACTAATAGCAAGACTTCTCCCATGTCCTCAGGAACAAAAGTAACTACTCACAAAGCATAAACATGTTCATAATCAGAGGTGTATTAATGTGCATATAGGATCTGAATATATGATCTTCCACCAATTAAACCAACTAGCATCAACTACAAGGAGTAATTAACACTACTAGCAACCTACTAGCACCAATCCCGGACTTGGAGACAAGAATTGGATACAAGAGATGAACTAGGGTTTTGAGATGAGATGGTGATGATGAATATGTTGATGGAGATTGCCCTCTCCCGATGAGAGGAGCGTTGGTGATGACGATGGCGATGATTTCCCCCTCCGGGGGGGGGGAGTTTCCCCGGCAGAACAGCCCCGCCAGAACCCTAGATTGGCTCCGCCAAGGTTCCGCCTCGTGGTGGTGGAGTTTCGTCCAAGTAGATGGCTTATGATTATTTTCCCATCGAAAGAGTCCATATAGCAGAAGATGGTCACCGGAGGGCCACCAGGGGGCCCATGAGGTAGGGGGCGCGCCCCCCCACCCTTGTGGGCAGGGTGTGCCCCCCCTGGTGAAGTTCTTGCGCTTAATGTTTTTTATATATTTGGAAAACATCAACCGTGAAGTTTCAGGACTTTTGGAGCTGTGTAGAATAGGTCTCTAATATTTGCTCCTTTTCCAGCCAGAATCGCAGCTGCCGGCATTCTCCCTCTTTATGCAAACCTTGTAAAATAAGAGAGAATAGGCATAAGTATTGTGACATGATATGTAATAACAGCCCATAATGCAATAAATATTGATATAAAAGCATGATGCAAAATGGACATATCATGGAACACGGTAGACAGGCCCGTGCTCGCTGAGATGCCAAGCAGAGGAGGGGTCCGAGCAAGAAGACGTTCTGGACGTGGCCAGGGCGTGCCAAAATGGTGGTCACCGCGTGCACTGGTGCACACAGTGCCACAAGCTATGCCGAGTGATGTCTGGGTCTTAGTCCTTCCGAGGGAGGTTGCAACTGCGGTGGTAGCTTGGTTAAAAACGCTTTGGTTAAATGGTAAGTAACCTCTGAAGTTTACTACAGTAAACTTGAACGTGTACTGTTGACCCGCAGTAACTTGGTTGGGTCCAATGGAGTTGTCTGCGATGATTAAATAAGAAAGGACTATGATCCTGGAGGTTTTGGGGCATAATGGAGCACAAACTAATATAATTGCTTTGTAACTCACATTATAGGTCCAGAATCAAAATCATGATGGTTCACTCACATAGAGTAACCACTTGAGATGAAATTTGGCAAGGCTTAGTGATTTGGCCAGATAAAGGTGCTGTAAAAATTTCATACCAATTGGATTTACCAAAATGGTACTTCCTTCACAGCTATTCCCTTTGTCCAGGAACTTGCAAAAATTCTAGAGAAATATTGGCTTTAATAATTGATCACAAATTGGGTGGAGAGAAGTTATTTGGGTAGAAGAATGCTCTGGTAAATTTTCAGGCAAAATGAAGTAATATAAAATGTACTTGCTTCATAACCTGAAAATATTACCAGAAGCAAAGATTTGGTCTTGTGCTCACATAGATGATTGGATGTGGCTGAAATTTGTATGAGTGAGATAATATGAGCACAAGAAGAGGCATGCCAAATTTCAACTCATTTAGATTCTCCTAGCTAGTACTTCCTTCATAGTGGCTTCTGTTTGACAGAAACTTTGAAAAATCACTGAGGAAGATTGGCTAGGCAAATAAAGTTGAATTTTGGCATGAGGCAGTGATTTGGACATAAGAGAATGCCCAAATGATTTGGGAGCAATCAGGAAAGGATAGGTGGCACTTCCTTCACAAAGTGCCCCTCTAGACGGAAATGAAGAATAATTAGTGGGGAATTATTCTTGGGTTAGGACAAGAAAGTTTGGGCATATTTAAGCAAAATATGACCCAAAGAAATTATGAGAATTATTTGGGAATTTTTGAAATGACAGAAATATAGGTTGCTTCACAACCTAGGGCAGACAGGGTTATTCCTTTAATAGGAAAAGGAATATTCCTGAGAAAAATAAATTAGGGTTTGGTCAAGCAGTGAAGTGACATGATCTTGGCAAAGTTTTGAGAATGATGAGCCACTAGGGAGAGGAAATGAAGGTGATTTTCCAGGTGGCAAGGCCACAAAACCACTCCAAGAAGAAAAACAGAGCAAAAACCAATAAATCAAAAAGAAAAAGGAAAGGGCCAAAGACCAGGTTGTTACATAGACCACCTTCCTTGAAACTTGGATAAATCGGCCTGTGATGCATGCTGCTACTCTGACCCCACGTACTCCCGATAAGTCTATCTTTAAACAAGACCTGACTTTATCTGGGTTCAAATGTCGATTGGGTACTGTGAGTGCCGGCTCACGGAAAGCACGTACCTTCCAGTGGCTCAGGCTAGTTTCATCAAAGAAGACACTTTGGCTTGGCGGCCTACAAAAGCCTCGAAGTTTTTGGATTTTTTGTTCTTTCGTCTGTTTTTGATATCTGGTTTTTACAAATCGGGCCAAGCTGCCATACTTATGGCTCATATTTGAAGCATATTTTGGGTTTCTACAACCCGCCAGGATGGTAGACTCTAAGTCGCTAGATTATCATAAATTTGGAGTTATAGCTCTACAAACTCTGACTGCGTCAAAATCGGTAGTCTAAGCCTATACCACAGGTACAATATTTCATTATGTCAGCATTATGGTCAGACCGGCTCTGGTTATGGACTATTTGTCCCCAGTGGCTTCAATTGGGCATCATGACCCGCCCGGTGGTAAACCGCCAGGGCACTTGTGATCTATTTTGAGTGCAGGGTAATAAGCAGTCTGACGCTCTCATAAGCATAAGCTCATGATTTCTTACATTGGCGGATCAACAGTATTGCGCAAAACAAAAGCCTGCACAATGGCACGGTAGATTAAAGTTTCACTACCCTATTACATGACTCCATGAGCCAAATAAGATCAAGTGTTTTTTCTACGGATCACATATATAAACCGCCTGGCGGTTCATTCTTCTTGACCTTGCTGACTTGAAGGCTCTGGATCATCCTTTTCCGGTTCTTCGTCCTCCTCCGCCGTCTGGAAGTTTGGTGTTGACCAATCAATGCCACGTAAGGCGTATAATTCAGCTTCGTCATCAATAAGATTTGATGGGCCAATTTCAGGGGTGAAAGTGTGCTTAGGAATCGGAGGAATCATATCCATCACTTTATACGCTGGCGTAGGCATCTTCTGGTTTTCTGCGTCGTAAGCCGGCTGATATTTGGAGAGATTGGTTTCTTGAGCAATTACTGTCGCATGAGGATGAATTTATTTAACACAAGCGTCAAAGTCTTGCTGGTCAAAAGGCATGCCATCTTCCTTCAGGCTTGGATACCCAGTAGCCACCTCCGCTGGGTCTAGCTCCGATACCCATGCCTTGGCATGGTTCAAGGCTGTTACAGCACCGGCTCTCGCACAAGACCATTTTATCTCCTGAATCCTTGTAGGCAGGATTGACAATTTTTTCAACACATCACTTAGCAGGTTGGGTCCTTGGTTTGTTGGCAAAATAGTAGCTAAGGTGCGCTGAGCTCCAGTATAAAGTTGCTCAACAAGAGTGTAAACAGCTTTGAGCTTCAAAAGCGTATCTTGGTTAAGATTGCTGCTCCTGGGACCTGAGTAAATTGCAGATCGGTTAGCGGTGGTTTATACAATCAAGAAAAAGATTCACTTGGGATGGACAGCGAGGCGACTCACCAAATATAGCAAAACCATCTGAGATACATGGTGTTTTAAGCCAGTGAGCTCAGTGGTCACCTCTTAAAGAGCCGCCTCTGCTTTCTCAGCTCGCTGCGTCAAAGCAGTCTTTTCTTAAGCCCAAGTTTTTCTCTCTGCATCAAAGCTGGTTTTCAGTTTTTCCGTCTCAGATATGCTGAATTGAAATTTTGACTCAGCCTTTTGGGTCTCAGATTCCTAATTCACCAGCCGGGTCTTTGTATCAGTCAATTGTGATTCAAGTTCAGCAGTAGCAGCCTGTATGAAACACAGAGTTGTCAACATGTTCATATCAGGGTTACAGGAATATAAGTCCCAAGTCTTTTGCAAGAAACAACACTTTGAACTTGGGGACTAATGCCTGCCGAAAAAAATTATTCATACAAAACGGCTCATGTGAATAAGTCCCAAGCACTTTGCATGCAAGAATATTTGGCACTTGGGGGCTAATGCATATCACTGGTGTCTTTCTACTATTTTATGATGACCTGGTTGTGGTGTAAACAATCACAGCCGACGCATGGGGGTACGCAGAAAAGCTTTCATTTCTAAACAATGGTAAATAGGACCGGCTCATTCATGCTGATTAAACCAGCCCTTGGGGACTATGGATGCAATGCTAAATTTTTTAAACATCCGGTTTAATTCTAACTATGACAACCGGCCTTGGAAGGATTCTACTACAGATGCTTATGGATTATTCTAAGTCTACAGCATATTCAATCTTATCATAACCAGCAGGCTTGGGGGCTAACAGGATATACATAACTTATTTAAAGCCGAAAGTCATACCTCATACTTTTGATGCATCTGCTTCACCATATCGATTTCAAGATCGCAGCTGGAGTGTACTTGGTTGAGGTAGCCAGACAGAATTCCGCCGCTGCTTAATTGGGCATAGTGGGAGACATCAAACCTCACTTTCTGCCTCTCAATAACCTCTTGCTTGGTGGAGTGCTTGGCCAAGACGGTTGGATTTCCTAGTTCTATAAAACTGGTGCCAGTGATCAGAACATCATCATCATGAGTCTCTGACGGCTAAAGCGAGTTTGATGGTTCAATGTTCAAAGAGTCATTATTGGTATGATCAATGAAGAGGTCAGGAATTTTAGGCGGAGCGTCAGAGACAGGTTCTTCTAGCTGTTTTTTAGAGACTTCGGGTGCAGAGACTTGCTGCTTCATTTCAACAACTTCAGGTGCCTCGGTTGGTTTGGTCACCTTTGCCTTCTTATTGGGCTTTTCTTGTCCACTCCATGGGTTGTGACAAGCTGATATAATCATAAGAGTATAAAGAGGTACAAAACAAAAATTAAGTATTATTACCCAGGGGCAGTCTTGAAAGCTGGCAGCTGGGTCTGTGATGAGTCGCCAGAGGAAGAACGGGAAACCTCCTGCTAATTTGAATTAGAAGAATTGAGTGACCAGTGAATGAGACCCGCCAGCGAATAAAGAGAATTTAAGCTTGAAAGGACCTCGTTTTGGTGTTTCCGTGGAACTGGAGTGTTCGGTAAGCCGCAGGACAACTCTTCACCTCCGCTGTTCCGAGTCTGGCGCTGGCTCTCATGCTGCTGTTGCTTCAAAAGAAAGTGAGGATCCAAATGAGCTAAGGGATGTGAAAAGCTTACTTTCCGGATAATTCGTCGAATTTTCTGTCTTGGCAAAGGTGCTGAGCTGGAGGGAATAATGGTTACCTCTTCTTCAACTGCTTGGCTGGCCCCCCAGTCATCCTGAGAGTAGTCAATGTCAATAAGATAATTGAAAAAGGTGCCAAGGGAGTCAAGGGCTACCTCCAACTCAGAGCTATCTGATACGTCTCCAACGTATCTACTTTTCCAAACACTTTTGCCCTTGTTTTGGACTCTAACTTGCATGATTTGAATGAAACTAACCCGGACTGACGTTGTTTTTAGCAGAATTGCCATGGTGTTATTTTTGTGCAGAAATAAAAGTTCTTGGAATGACCTGAAAATCAACGGAGAATATTTTTGGAATATATAAAAAATACTTGCGAAAGAATCAAGGCCAAGGGGCCCACACCCTGTCCACGAGGGTGGGGTGTGCCTACCCCCTTGGGTGCGCCCCCTGCCTCGTGGGCCCCTGGTGCTCCACCGACCTCAATTCCAACTCCATATATTCACATTTGGGGAGAAAAAATCAGAGAGAAGGATTCATCACGTTTTACGATACGGAGCCGCCGCCAAGCCCTAATCTCTCTCGGGAGGGTTGATCTGGAGTCCGTTCGGGGCTTCGGAGAGGGGAATCAGTCGCCATCGTCATCATCAACCTTCCACCATCACCAATTTCATGATGCTCACCGCCGTGCGTGAGTAATTCCATCGTAGGCTTGCTAGACGGTGATGGGTTGGACGAGATTTATCATGTAATTGAGTTAGTTTTGTTAGGGTTTGTTCCCCAGTATCCATTATGTTCTGCAATTGACGTTGCTATGACTTTGCTATGCTTAATGCTTGTCACTAGGGCCCGAGTGCCATGATTTCAGATCTGAACCTATTATGTTTTCATGAATATATGTGAGTTCTTGATCCTATCTTGCAAGTCTATAGTCACCTATTATGTGTTATGACCCGTTAACCCCGAAGTGACAATAATCGGGATACTTACCGGTGATTACCGTAGTTTCATGAGTTCATGTATTCACTAAGTGTTAATGCTTTGGTCCGGTACTCTATTAAAAGGAGGCCTTAATATCCCTTAGTTTCCAATAGGACCCCGCTGCCACGGGAGGGTAGGACAAAAGATGTCATGCAAGTTCTTTCCAATAAGCACGTATGACTATATTCGGAATACATGCCTACATTACATTGATGAACTGGAGCTAGTTCTGTGTCACCCTATGTTACAACTGTTGCATGAGGAATCGCATCTGACATAATTATCCATCACTGATCCATTGCCTACGAGCTTTTCACATATTGATCTTTGCTTAGTTACTTTTCCGTTGCCACTATTACAATCACTACAAAACTGCTACTACTACTTTTGCCACCATTACCGTTACTTCCATACTACTTTTCTACTAAATACTTTGCTACAGATATTAAGACTTTCAGGTGTAGTTGAATTGAAAACTCAAGTGTTAATACTTGAGAATATTATTTGGCTCCCCTTGTGTCGAATCAATAAATTTGGGTTGAATACTCTACCCTTGAAAACTGTTGCGATCCCCTATACTTGTGGGTTATCAAGACTATTTTCTGGCGCCGTTGTCGGGGAGCATAGCTCTATTCTTTGAGTCACTTGGGATTTATATCTGCTAATCACTATGAAGAACTTGAAAGATAAAAGAACCAAGATTTTTCCCTCAACTACGAGGGGAGGTAAGGAACTTCCATCTAGCTCTGCACTTGATTCGCCTTCTGTTTTGAGTAAACTTGCGACACCTACTCCTGCTATTCATTCTGATATGTCGCATGTTATTGATGATGCCACTTCTGCTTTGCATGATACTTATGGTGAAACTACTTCTATGCTTGATAATATTGTGCCACTAGGTGAATTTCTTGATGAACAACTTGCTAGGGTTAGAGAGAATGAAATTATTGAAACTGATAATATTGATGAAAGTGATGATGAAGATTCTCCCCCTAGATATGAATTGCCTGTTTTGCCTGAGGGTTATGTTATGGATGAAGAAACTGCTAGAGACTTTTTAGCTTGCAATGATAGATCTGGTCTTAAGAAATTATTAGCTAAGCTTAAAGGAAAAATCTTTGAATGCTAAAATGAAATATGACCCTGCTTTTGCTACTTCACCTATCTTTATTTCCGATAAGGATTATGATTTCTCTGTCGATCCTGAGTTAATTACTCTGGTTGAATCTGATCCTTTTTATGGCTATGAATCTGAAACTGTTGTGGCACATCTTATTAAATTAAATGATATAGCTACCCTATTCAGTAATGATGAGAAAACTTGCTATTAGCTTATTCTTAAGTTATTCCCGTTCTCATTAAAGGGTGATGCTAAAACATGGTTTAATTCTCTTGATCCTGGTTGTGTGCGTAGTCCCCAGGATATGATTTATTATTTCTCTGCTAAATATTTCCCCACTCATAAGAAACAAGCTGCCTTAAGGGAAATATATAATTTTGTGCTAATTGAAGAAGAGAGTCTCCCACAAGCTTGGGGGAGGCTTCTCCAATTACTTAATGCTTTGCCTGATCATCCTCTCAAGAAAAAGGAAATACTTGATATCTTTTATAATGGACTAACTGATGCTTCCAGAGACCACCTGGATAGTTGTGCTGTTTGTGTTTTCAGGGAAAGAAATGTTGATCAAGCTGAATTGCCATTGAATAATATGTTGAGTAATGAAAATGATTGGACACTTCCAGAACCAACTCCTAAGCCAACTCCGAAGAAAAGGGGTATTCTATTTCTCAGTCTTGAAGATATGCAAGAGACAAAGAAATCTATGAAAGAAAAATGTATTAAAGCTGAAGATGTTAATAATTTACCACCTATTGAAGAAATTCATGGTCTTGATAACCCGACACAGGTAGTAAAGGTAAATTTTCTCTATAGATTTGATGAAGGTGATATTCCACGTTATAAGTCTGCTAGCTAATGCTTAGATGAGTTTGATAATTTTATTGTTAAACAGGAAAACTTCAATGCTTATGTTGGTAGAAAATTGAAACGTAATGCTTATATGATTGAACACATGAGTGATTATATGTCTAGAGTTAAAGCTGAACTTAAACTTATTAGTAAACATGCTTCTATGGTTACCACTCAAGTAGAGCAAGTACTTAAGGCTCAGAATGATTTGCTCAATGAATTAAATAATAAGAAAAATGATAATGTTGTTAGAGTTACGACTAGAGGGGATAAAATGACTCAGGAACCTTTGTATCCTCAGGGCCATCCTCAGAGAATTGAGCAAGATTCTCAAAGAACTAATGTTGATGCACCTAGTCCTTCTAAAAGGAAGAAAAAGAAAAATGATGGGACTTTGCATGCTTCTAGTGAACCTGTTGTAGACACACCTGAGAATCCCAATGATATTTCAATTTCTAACGCTGAAACACAATCTGGTAATAAACATGAACCTAGTGATAATGTTAATGATGATTTTCTTGTTGATGCTCAACCTAGCAATGATAAAGATGTAGAGATTGAACCTGCTGTTGATCTTGATAACCCACAATCATAGAATCAACGTTATATATTCTTTGGACCTGCTAGGAAGCACGGTAAATAAAGAGAACCTTGGGTTCAGAAACCCATGCCTTTTCCTCCTAAACCATCCAAGAAAAAGGATGATGAGGATTTTGAGCGCTTTGCTGAAATGATTAGACCTATCTTTTTGCGTATGTGTTTGACTTATATGCTTAAAATGAACCCTTATGCTAAGTACATGAAGGATATTGTTACTAATAAAAGAAAGATAGTGGAAGCTGAAATTTCCACCATGCTTGCTAATTATACTTTTATGGGTGGAATAACTAAGAAACTAGGAGATCCAGGAGTGCCAACTATACCATGCTCCATTAAAAGAAACTATGTTAAAACTGCGTTATGTGATCTTGGAGCCGGTGTTAGTGTTATGCCTCTCTCTTTATATTGTAGACTTGATTTGAATAAGTTGACACCTACTAAAATATCTTTGCAAATGACCGATAAATCAACTGTTATACCTGTCGGTATTTGTGAGGATGTGCCTGTTGTGGCTGCAAACATTGTTATTTTAACGGACTTTGTTATTCTTGATATTCCCGAGGACGATAGTATGTCTATTATTCTTGGAAGACCCTTTTTGAATACTGCAGGGGATGTTATTGATTGCAACAAAGGCAATGTCACTTTTCATGTTAATGGTAATGAGCATACGGTACACTTTCCGAGGAAACAACCTCAAGTCCATAGTATCAATTCTATTGGAAAATTTCAACAATTATTATTGGAGGTGTTGAATTTACTCTTACTACTGTCAAGAAGAAATATGATATTCTTATTGTTGGGGATGTGCATATCCCAGTTGAGGTAACCTAGTGTTATTCGAAATTTCTCTGGTTTCATGCAATCCGGAATGAGTTTGTTAACAAGACTTGATCAACCTTGTTAGTGGATTCCTTCTGATGAGCATGAGATGGATGAAGTTAGAAAGCACAACCTTCTGTACCCTCTTTTTACTTTTTGTTATTTATATTAAATAAAGTAAAAATAGTATTTTCTGTCTGTTTTCTGAATTATCCTTGCAATAAAAAATACCCCAAAAATAAAAGTTCTCCAAATTCCGTGAAAATTTAATATGATCTTTTCCAGAATATTTAAGAATTATTGGCACTGAGAACACACCAGGGGGACCCACCATATGCCCACGAGGGTGGAAGGCGTGCCCACCCACCTGGGCACGCCCCTGCCTCGTGGACACCACGTGGGTCCCCTCCACTTATTCTTGCACCCAGACACTTCGTCTTCCTCCAGAAAAAATCACCCACCAGCTCAAACCCATGTTCTAGCTCATCTTGCTACCATTTTTGATCTCCTTGCTCAAAGTTCCATTCACAAAACTGCTTTGGGGGATTGTTCTTTGGTATGTGACTCCTCCAGTGGTCCAATTAGTTTTTGTTCTAGTGCTTTATTTATTGTGAATTTTTGCTGCTTAGGTGACCCTGTTCTTGAGCTTGCATGTCAAATTTATGTGGTAAAAAGTAGTTTTAATGCATGATATAGCCTCTAGGCACTTGTAGGAGTAGTTGCCATCAATCTTGTTGAGTTTGATTCACTTTTATTTTGAGTCACTAAAAATTTCAGAAATTTTTCAAAGGAAGAAATATGTTTAGGAAAATGTACCAAGGTGGTTCCTCAAGGAAGCAAGGACCCAGGCCTGCGATACGTGAGCCAGACTATGAACTACCAAGAGAAGCTCAAATGTGGCCTTGTGAATGGTCGTCAGAAGATTTTATGGTCCAAGCAGGAATTAAGGAGGAATTTGACGCGTATGTGCGTAATGCTGAACTTGAGGGCTTCGTGTCAGATAAGTGCCCCAAATATTATCACCTAACTCATATTCAAAAGAAAATTATCACCTAATTGATTCCTTTGTGAGAAGATTTAAATTTACATCATCACACAATTCTCACACTATCCTATTTGATCTCTATGATAAATCTTATACCATGGACTTAGAAGATTTTAATACTGCTTGTAAACTCCCGCAGTGAGGTAGTGTTAGTGAACCTCGCAAATCTGAATTTAAAGAATTTCTTGCTAGTATCACTGTGGGAGAATCTAGAGAAATAACAAAAGCTACATAGGGCCATACATTATTTTGCTCTCTTTATAGGTAGATGCATCAATGGTAAGGATGACGCTTCTCACATGTGTGTCCCCGATCTTAGTGTTCTCAAGAGTGCTGTATTAGGAGATAGACAATACAACTTGGGGGGCCATTGTTGCACGTAGGTTGCATAGTAACAGTAATATTGGAGACTTGTTCGGTGGAATTTATGCAACCCGTTTAGCTAATTTTCTTGAGATACCCATACATGAGAATGATATTGAATTGCCTCCTACTTATCTAGATTATAATGCTATGGTTCATCATCAGTTTGTTGAGAGGAATGATCAGTTCCTCCAGTACCGACTAATCTCTGACAGACGGCGCACCGTCCATGTTGCTCTCCCTGCTCCTGCTTTCTTTGACTTTCAGACAAAAGGGAGATATGTTATAACCAGGGAGGAGGCGAACAAGTACGAGAAGAGAATGGAGGCAGCCCGCCTCCAAGTTGCAGCTCGTGAGGCAATAGTTGTTGCATCCCAGTATGACCCCAGTTACAACTTTGGATTTCCACCAGGCCAGCCGTGGCCATGGACCAACTTAGGCCAAAAGCCTAAGCTTGGGGGAGTATGTATTTCTCATCGACATTACATTCATGTTCACACACTCATGCCAGTTGTCGGTGCTCATACTTTTCCATTGTATCATCCATGCTAGTTTAATTTATTTTTCTGGCATTCTTCTTGTGTGTTTGAAAACCCTTAAGAAAAAAACAAAAAAAATTAGTTGTAGCTTTTAGCTAGTTTACTTTCCATGCCTGTAGTAGTAGTAATTAAAAAGAAACCCCAAAAAGATTTCTTGTTCTTCTTTTGCTTGTTGGGAGCTTTCCTGCGTAAATATTTTTGTTTCTTTTCTTTTCTTTGGGGGTCGAGAGGAGAAGACCATGATGAAAATGTTGAAGTAGCTCACATATGCATTATTGTTGATCTAACAAAGAGCCCATATTACCTTTTCTTCTCCCTTGAATTGAATGCTTGCAGATTCCAGCTTAGTCCAACGCACGTGCACTATTATTATTATCCACACCATTTGGTCGTGCAAGTGGAAGGCAATAATGACGATATATGATGAACTGATTGAGATGAGAGAAGCTGGTATGAACTTGACCTCTCTTGTTTTTGTAAATATGGTTAGTTCATCGTTCCTGATTCAACCTATTATGAATGAAACATGTTTGCAATGACAATTAGAGATTATAGTTGCCCATGTCATGCTTAATTTGCTAGGAGTTTATAATGGTTTACCTTGCGTGCCAACATGCTATTAAAATGGTTGTGATGTGGTATGATAGGGTGGTATCCTCCTTTGAACGATTCGAGTGGCTTGACTTGGCGCATGTTCACGCATGTAGTTGAAACAAAATTAACATAGCCTCCACGATATTTATGTTCATGGTGAATTATATCCTACTCATGCTTGCATTCAGTGTTGATTAATTTTAATGCATGTTCATGACTGTTGTCGCTCTCTAGCTGGTCGCTTCCCAGTCTCTTTCTAGCCTTCACTTATACTAAGCGGGAATACTACTTGTGCATCCAATTCCATAAACCCCAAAGTTATTCCATATGAGTACACCATACCTTCCTATATGCGGTATCTACCTACCATTCCAAGTAAATTTGTATGTGCCAAACTCTAAACCTTCAAATAAAAATTCTGTTTTGTATGCTCAAATAGCTCATGTATCAACTAGGGTTGTTTGTATCTTCCATGCTAGGCGGGTTATTCTCAAGTAATGGCATATCAAGTTAGTTTTGTTTGTTGAGATGATGGGTTGGATGAGATTTATCATGTAATCGAGTTAGTTTTGTTAGGGTTTGATCCCTAGTATCGACTATGTTCTGAGATTGATGTTGCTATGACTTTTCTATGCTTAATGCTTGTCACTAGGGCCCGAGTGCCATGATTTCATATCTGAACCTATTATATTTTCATGAATATATGTGAGTTCTTGATCCTATCTTGCAAGTCTATAGTAACCTATTATGTGTTATGATCCGTTAACCCTGAAGTGACAATAATCGGGATACTTACCGGCGATGACCGTAGTTTGAGGAGTTCATGTATTCACTAAGTGTAAATGCTTTGGTCCAGTACTCTATTAAAAGGAGGCCTTAATATCCCTTAGTTTCCAGTAGGACCCCGCTGCCACGGGAGGGTAGGAAAAAAGATGTCATGCAAGTTCTTTTCCATAAGCACGTATGACTATATTCGGAATACATGCCTACATTACATTGATGAACTGGAGCTAGTTCCGTGTCACCCTATGTTATAACTATTGCATGAGGAATCGCATCTGACATAATTATCCATCACTGATCCATTGCCTACGAGCTTTTCACATATTGTTCTTCGCTTATTTACTTTTCTGTTGCTACTGTTACAATCAATATAAAACCAAAACTGCTACTGTTACTTTTGCCACCGTTACCACTACTATCATATTACTTTGCTAATAAATACATTGCTGCAGATATTAAGTTTCCAGAGATTGAACCTGCTGTTAAATACTTTGCTAATTCCACAACACGGTTGCTAATACTTGAGAATATTCTTTGGCTCCCCTTGTGTCGAATCAATAAATTTGGGTTGAATACTCTACCCTCGAAAACTGTTGTGATCCCCTATACTTGTGGGTTATCAGTGAACTTGTGGATGGAGTCGACCATCATCTAGCACATGCGAGAGGCGAAGCCGATGTCGACGAGGGCTATGACGTTGGCGGTCGCCAGCACCATTTGGAAATGCTGCATGGTGCGGGGCCGTAGGCCGGTGTCTTGGACGATCCGGCACAGCCGACTGTCGCTCGCGTCCATCGACGACATGGGTGCTTGTGGCTTCTGGTCACTTGGTCTTGGTCTTGGATTGGAGTGGGCAGTGTTGTGTAGAGAGTAGGAGTAGATGGATTGGAGTGGTGGGGCGCCTTTATGAGAGTCCAAACTGCGTTGCATTCACATCGTGCTGGCTCCATTCCGCTTCTCCAATTACTTACTCCTACCTCTGCGCTAATTGAATGTGGAGGCATCATTAACCGTTCAACGTTTCGGGAACCGCTACCCTCTGCATCGTTGGCATTCAAGTCGTATCAATGTAAATGCGTGTCAAAAAGAGACTAGTTAGTAGTAGTATACTCAATATTGTGCACCATGACCAAGGCGGAGAGGAAAACGAGAGAACTACATATTTATTTACGGTGTAGATTCACTCATTTTGCTCCGTATGTACTCATTTAGCGTGTAGTCACTTGTTGATATCTCTAGAAAGGCAAATACTCCTTCCCGGTTTACAGGGCTGTAGTACTATTTAGGCTGGTTGTAATGGGGAGTATCATATACTAGTATCATGCATATGACACTAGTATATGATACTACCTCTGTAATACATAGTATCATAAGTTAGTATCTTGGTTGCCTTATTAATTGCCATGCATGACACAAAGTAGTATAACATTTAATATGATATATCATGATATGATACCACACCCTCTCTTTCCTTGTTTAATTGTGTGCCACATCATCCAAAACGTCTAGTTGACATGCATGATACCGCTCATGATACTCCCATTACGACGAGCCTTAGAGCAACTCTAGCAGACTCCGCATCCCGCCCCGGCCCGCAAAATAACCGCCAAAGTGTGGGTCGGGGCGGTAAAACCATCCCGATTAGACCCCGCATCCCGCCCCGGCCCGCAAATATTTTTGCGGGGCGCGGCAAAACATCTCCCCCAACCTGTAGATTCATGGGCTAGGAGGACAACCCGAGCTCAGCCCCTATCCGCAACGAGATTTGGCGGGAGGGACATTTCCGCGCGCTTGTTCCCGCTCCCCCCACCCTCTGCCACCATTGCCCCACCACTGCATGCTCCGGTGCATCTTCCCCGGCCGTCCTTCGCCGCCATGGATGACTCCTGGCTGTCCCCCGTCACCGTCGAGGCCGCGCACGCTCCCTCCCCTCGGGCGGATCTCGTCGCCGGCCATGTTGGCCCCGTTGTCGCCCAAGTTAACGCCGCGCCTTCCTGCAAGCGGCAGGGCAATGTGGCTGTGCAGGGCGGGAATCCGGCAGCCCCCGCCGCGAAGGTCCGCGCTCCGGGCGTCAACGCTGCTGCACGATCCCGACCGGCGGCGGAGAAGGTCGGCAAGGTCTCCGGCATAAAGCGGAAGAAGATTCCGGCTACAAAGAAGCCGGATCCTTCATCCACTCCCTCGCCCCAGAAAGAGGTTCCCCGGTGATGCCGCGCAACGGTGCTTCTCCCACCGCAAGCGAGGTGTTTGATGAAATGGCCGGAAGGTATGCGATGCTGCTCAATTGCATTTTTGTTTGCTTTGCGCCATTTTGCGATAGCTCGTGACTTGTTGTTTTTCACTATATCAGTGGTTCGAACAATGCAACTGCCAAGTTCGTGAACTTGTTGGACACCAACGCCGTTGACATTGATCAAACCCCGTTTGCCGCATTCGACTACAATGAAATGGAGGGCGGCGTGGATGATCATGGTTGTGAGGAAGAGTTGGAGGAGATCGAAGTGGAAGCGTATGAGCAATCGCAAACAAAAACTAGGAAAAGCCAAAGATCAAAGAACTACACGATCTTGGAAGATCAAGTTTTGATCAATGCGTGGAGTGCGGTGTCTCTTGATGCATGCACATGTACTTCTCAAACCGCCAAGAGGTATTGGCAAAGGATCGAAGATCAATACTTCCGCATGATGGAAAAGTACCCCAATAGGAATCCACGCACATTTCTGTAGCTTCAAGGGCGTTGGGAGGTGATCAAGCCTATGTGCAGCCATTCGGCAGCTTGCTTGGAACAAGTACGCAATGCACCTCCAAGTGGATCCATGGAATCCGACTATGTGAGTTTGTTTTGCCTTTGTTCAAGTTGTGCATCATCATATTTGCATCATGGGAAATGATTGCATCATTTCACTTTGTTCCCATTGTGTAGGACAAGATTCCCAACACAGATACAAAGACATGGAAGCTTCGGAAGGCAAATTCTTCAAACTAGAGCATTGTTGGGAGTTGCTCCAAAAGTGCGAGAAGTGGAAGTTGATCGACAAAGAATCCCCACCAAAGAGAGGCTCACTTACAAACATGGATGAAGATGAGGATGATGATGGCCCAAGAAATTTGCACAAGCCCGATGGCGACAAGAAGACTAAGGAGAAGATGAAGAGAGAGCAAGAAGCATCGAGCTTGAGAGACAAGATTGATGTCATGGTGCAATCAAACGAGTTGGTGTTGTTGAAGTCGTTGGAGATCAAGAAACAGTTGGCCGAGAAGAAGGCAAATGAGAAGCAAGAAAAGTGGCAATTGCTCAAGGAAAAGGGGATGCGCAAAGCTGCAATTGAGGAGAGAAGAGCACGCGCTGCTGAAAACAAAGCCATGTCCAAGTTGCTCGATGAAGAGAACAAGATCATGTCAATGAACCGCAATGACATGGACGATCTCACCAAAACATGGCATGATATGGCAAGGAGAGAAATCTTGAAGAGGAGAATGGTTGCGTCAGCCGGTGCGTGCTATAGTTTCGGAGATGTTTTCTCTGCTCCATATGGTGGCAATGTCGATGATTTCGGCGCGGGAGTTGGAACAAGCGCCGGAGGTGGATTCGTTGGTGGTGATGAACTTCAAGATGGACTCGATGGTGCGAAGTGAAGATCGACCAAGATGATGCCGGACATGGGCGTTAACTTCTGCAGGGCCCTCTTTTGTGTTTGTCATACTGAACTTGGCTTTTATTTGCATGTAAAACTGTGTTATGTTGTTTGAATTTGAACTTATTTGTGGAAACTTATGTCAAATGCGATAATTGGGCGTTTTCTGTTTGCGGGTCATCGTGGCGGTGTCCGAGCAAACCCCGTAGAAGCCGACCCGTAAAAGAGTATATTCCATGAATATACTTTTATACGGGTCCGTTTGGGGGGTCTACATCTGCGACCTTTCGAGCCAGCCCGCAAAAGCGGTTTTCCACGAACTGCAAACGCGTTTTGCGGGCCGACCGGATGCGGGCTCTGCTAGAGTTGCTCTTAGGAACGGAGGGAGTAGTCCCTCCTTTCTGGTTTACAGGGCTATACTATAGTGGGCTTATAGCCTGCTTACATGGCAATTTTGTCTCATGGAAGAGCCTGGCTATATGCGTGCTCCAAGGATCCGCACCACGCCCCACCCCTACACAAAGACTGCCACGCGAGCGTCCGCAAGTGCCACGTTCGGGTTGCGCTTGGCTCTTCGCCTCTTCGAGAATACGAACAATAATGTTACTACTTCTACAGTATCGAATCAACTGTTGCATGTCCGTCCACCGCGTGCGGGAGGGATAGCTTGTTGTAGTAAGCAAAAGCCTGTCCTCGTCTGCGAGCCACTGCGCGCATGGGCGAGGGAGAGGGTGTGTAGTAGTAAAATCAAGCTTCTCCTTGTTGTACGAGTTGACACAACACATCATAGCACTGGCCCCACATGCTTGGCTCTAAACTTGGCTAAAAGACCCGTAGTGTATAATATATTTGCTGCAACCTCTAACATGTACCCCACCACAAATTAAAATGTATATTCATGTCTTGACCAGATGAGCGTGCAAACTACAATCACCAGGATGACAGGTAGGACCAGAATATTATTTTAATCAAAAAATGCTTTGAGCCGGCCTCATAGCATGGAGCCGACTCCAACAATTTTAAGCTTAGAGGCATGGTACACCCTATCCTAGACTATGTCACTATACTACCTCCCCTATACATGAAACTGTCACACGAGCGTCTGGGTTGCGCTTGGCTCTTCGCCTCTTCGGGAAGTCGAACAATGATGGTACTACTATAGTGGAGTACTACTAGTATGCTTATGGCCATCTGACACCGAATGAACTACTGCATGTCCACCGCGTGCGGGAGGGAGAGCGTGTATCAAAAGCTTCTCCTAGTCCTGCGATCCACCATGCTCACGGGCGAGGGAGAGGGCGTTGTAATCAAACTTCTCCTTGTTGTACGAGTTGACGCGACACATCAAAGCAGTGCACTCGATATATTTCAATAACTTGTGTTTGCCGATGCATTAATTACACTGTATGCATGCATGTTGTGACTTTCCTTTTGATACTTGCATGTGTTGATTTAATGCACCTTGAAGTAGTATGAATATGTGATGGGAAAACTTTGTAATGCCCCGGCCCTAAAGTGAGAGATGGTTGTGCACGAGGAGGACGAGATCATGCCGACAGAACAGGACTCAACGATGGAGCTCTCTATGGTCTCTATGGACCTCACCTTGCTCCACTGCCCCTTGTGCCTCCGCCCCTTGAACCCTCCAGTGTATGAGCTTCGAATACACCTCGTATTTTCGGCTGATCGAGCAAGGTGCAGGTTTCTTGATTGATGTGTTGTTCGATTTATTTGTGCAATGCAAGGGAGGGCACCTGGCCTGCACGGACTGCTGCGGCGAGCGTCTCGCGAACCAGCGGCAGTGCCAGAAGTGCGAGCGCGGCGGCGGCTTTGACGTGCGGAACACGGCGATGGACGCCGCCTCTCCTCGGTGAGGGTGGAGTGTCTGCATGAAGGATGTGGGCTCTATGTCACTTACCACAAGCTCGCCGATCACCAGAGCGGGTGTCTGCTTGCGCCCTACAAATGCCATGTGCCCGTCTGCGGCTACGAAGGCCCGCCGCTGGTGCTCTCCCACCACATTAGACCATGCATCCCATGCCCGTGCACAGGATCCAGTATGGCAAGGTGCTCCAGCTGCAAGTGTCAGTGTCAGAGCCACGGCTCTTGCTGTTCGCAGAGGAGGACGACCACACGTTTTTCTTGGTCGGCGGCGTGCTCGACATCAGCGTGCTTATCACCATGTTGGTCATCTGCATCAGAGCGGGGGCGTCCCCACTGTTGCACTACGCGGCCAAGCTGTGGGCGAACAGCCCATCGGGGGAGCCCAAAGGCACGACTGACGCTGTCAAGGTGGACATCGAGGTGACAAGCAGCAAGGATCCAGGTGATGTCGTCGTGCAGGAGTTGACCTTCTTCACAGTTCTTCCCAAGCTGCTGGTCATGGCTGGGTTGTCGAGGACAGTGTCCCTCCACATTCAGATTGACAAGCTCACCTCCTAAATGATTCTACAGTGCCTTCTGTTTATCTTAGTAATATGCTAATAGCAAGGCTGGGTTGTAGAGTGCGTGCGTACACCTCTTCTCTTCGCGTAAAACGTACTAAACTCAGAGTACAAGTGTATGTGGTTGGCATCGACCTAGGGAGCTACAGATGGTGCGTGCGAGAAGTCCCGAGAGACTAGGTGTGTGCGTGGGAAAGAGGGAGAGATATGATATGTGTCGATATAATGCGTGTGAAAGAAAGACTAGTCTATAGCTCGCCACGAGGCTATTCCTATCGAACACCCTAATAGCCGTAAGATATGTATTTGACGGTGCTAGTTATTGCACGTACACAACAGTAGAAAAAGAAGTACCATGGCATATTACAAAACTGCTACACCACAGCCGAGAACATGTGCCCACATTACGCCATCTGGGAATAGTGTCGCACTTCGATAATAGAACCGTCAATAAATTTTGAGCTTGCGTCTCGTCACATACGAAATTACTACCACGCTATATTTAATTGCAAACATGTTGACACCGATGACAACCTAAACAGTTTCCCACTTAGGAGTGTATTAGTACTCTATTATAAATACTACTATGCCAAGATGACCGCACATTCCTCCTCAACTCCTCATCCACAAAAACAAACAAGTCATTCAGCATCGTTCCCTTGCGTCTTCCATGGCCAGCATGAGTTCTGGGTCGAGAGATTACCACCAGGGAGAGGCGAGCATGGAAGCGAAAGCACGAGAGATGTCCCGCCTCGCTGCGAAAGCAACCGACATGTCCTGCCGCGCGGTAGTAGCAGCACAGAGGTCCTGCCGCGCCGCCGAAGCAACACGGAGGTCCCGCCTCACCGTCGATGCAGCAGACTAGTCCGGTCGCGCCGCGGAAGCAGCAGAGATGTCCCGCTGCGCCATGAATGCAGCAGAGATGTCCTCACGTGCCACGGCGGCCTGGGAAAATGTCTCGCGGGCAGGCGAGGACTCTTATAGGCGCATGCATGTGATCGTCCATAGCCAGATGGATCTGATCTCCGGCTAGGCGAGATTGCAGGATGACATGAAAGCCTCGTTTGAACAGGCTCCCGACGTCATCCGGCAACTAGGGGAGGGCAATGCGAAGCTCCGGGATAGAAGGGCGAAGCAGGCGGAGGAAACCGCTGCCTTGTAGAAGAGAACATGCATCATCGTCAAGAAACTTATGGACGAGAATGCCATGCTCTGCATCGAGTGCAAAAGGCTGGTGGAGGGATCCGTGGATGCTGCCAAGCAGCATATTAAGGACATGAAACTGATGAAAGAGATCATCGCCGCTCGCCGCGAGAACTAGTCTCCGTGACCTACAGCGCATCAAGAAAGTAGAGATGTTTTGGATTTATAGGAATTAAAAAACCAAGTTTCTCAATGTTTCCGACTGAGCCACGACGCCCAGATGTTTGAATTTCATTCCCATTTCTTGCATGGGACCTAGAAATTTACTCGAGGACACACATGTTATTTTTCAACCAACTTTGATGCACTGGAGCATGTGCTTGTAGTTCAAAATTGAATTATGCACATTAAATGACCAGAAACTCAATTAATCTATAAAAAAGGCCAAACGAACCCGGACTAATCCAAAAATTTAACACGACACTCATATAGTTCTATGTTGCCTCTGTAAAGAAAATCAAAGGGGGCAGCTGATGCGGCTTGAAGCTATGTCAGTATTTCCCCAAAGAGGAAGGGATGATGCAGCACAGCAGCGGTAGGCATTTCCCTCAGATATGAAACCAAGGTTATCGGACCAGTAGGAGAACCAAGCAACACAACATAAACAACACCTGCACACAAATAACAAATACTCGCAACCCGACGTGTAAAAGGGGTTGTCAATCCCTTTCGGGTAGCGGTGCCTCAAGATAGGCAAACGTACGTGAGATAAAATTGTAGTAGATTGATAGATCAAACGCCAAATAAAACAAATAAGAATAAAATGCAGCAAGGTATTTGTGTATTTTTGGTTTAATAGATCTGAAAATAAAAGCAAAGGAAAAGTAGATCGCAAAGGCAAATAATATGAGAAAGAGACCCGGGGGCGCAGGTTTCACTAGTGGCTTCTCTCGAGAGAAATAGAAAACGGTGGGTAAAAAAAATTATTGTTGGCAGTTGATAGAACTTCAAATAATCATGACGATATCCAGGAAATGATCATTATATAGGCATCACGTCCAAGATTAGTAGACCGACTCCTGCCTGCATCTACTACCATTACTCCACACATCGACCACTATCTAGCATGCATCTAGTGTATTAAGTTCATGGAGAAATGGAGTAATGCAATAAGAACGATGACCTGATGTAGACAAGATCTATCTATGTAGAGATAGACCCCACCGTTTTATCCTTAGTAGCAACGACACATTCGTGTCGGTTCCCTTTCTGTCATTGGGATCAAGCATCATAAGATCGAAGCCACTACAAAGCTCCTCTTCCCATTGCAAGATAAATAGATCAAGTTGGCCAAACAAAACCCAAATATCAGAGAAGAAATACGAGGCTATAAGCAATCATGCATATAAGAGATCAAAGAAACTCAAATAACTTTCATGGATATAAAAAGATAGATATGATCATAAACTCAAAGTTCACCCGATCCCAACAAACACACCGCAAAAAGAGTTACATCATATGGATCTCCAAGAGACCATTGTATTGAGAACCAAACGAGAGAGAGGAAGACATCTAGCTACTCACTACGGACCCAAAGGTCTGCAAAGAACTACTCACGCATCATCGGAGAGGCACCAATGGAAGTGGTGAACCCCTCTGTGACGGTGTCTAGATTGGATCTGGTGGTTCTGGACTCTGCGGCGGCTAGAATTGATTTTCTTCGACTCCCCTAGGGGTTTCTAGAATATTGGGGTATTTATAGAGCAAAGAGGTGGTCCGGGGGCACCCAAGGTGGGCACAACCCACTAGGCCGCGCCTGGGCCTCCTGGCGCGCCCTGGTGGGTTGTGCTCCCCTCTAAGCACCCCTAGGCGCTGCCATTGGGTGTCTTATGGTCAAAAAATCTTCGTAAAGTTTCGTTGCATTTGGGCTCCATTAGGTATTGATTTCATGCGATGTAAAAAACATGTAGAAAACAGTAGCTGGCACTTGGCACTATGTCAATCGGTTAGTACCAAAAAATGATATAAAATGATTATAAAACATCCAAGATTGATAATATAACAGCATGAAACAATCAAAAATATATATACGTTGGAGACGTATCAGCATCCCCAAGCTTAACTCCTTCTCGTCCTCGAGCATGTAAGGGATAAAAGCAGAATTTTTGATGTGGAATGCTGCCTAACATGTCATATCATATTCCTTTCTTTATAGCATGGACATTTGGACTTTTATATTGTTCAAAGCAATAGTCTAGTTTTGACATGATAACTTAAATACTCGAGCATATCAACAAAGCAACCAAGTCTTTCAAAATATCAACACTAAAATAAGTTATCCCTAGCCCATCATGCCCAATCATTGATCCATTCATGAAACACACTCGCATATTAACTACACCCAATGCTCAAGTACGATCATAGTGCCTCCTAGTTGGTGCTTTTATAAGAGAAGATGGAGACTCAAATTCAAAAATAAAAATAGCATAAAGTAAAAGAAATGCCCTTTGTAGAGGGAAGTAGGGATTTGTAGAGGTGTCGGAGCTCAAAATGAAAAACTTAGAGATAAAAACATTTTGGGAGGTGTGTCCTTCCCACCAAAGAAAACGACTTAGAGTTCCCAACATTTTCCATGCTAGATATATCGTAGGCGGTTCCCGAACAGAAAATAAGTTTATTCCTTTTTCCACCATACTTTCACTTTCCATGGCTAACTGTATCCATGGGTGCCTTCCATACCAACACTTTCCAAGGAATTTATTATTTGACAACATAAAGTAAATTCATTTTTCATTTCGGGACTGGGCATCCCTAATACCTTTGCCTTACTCTCGTGCAATGACAAGTGAATAAAAACTCTTTCTGAGAATAACACATCTAGCATGGAAAATATTAGCCACCCCTCGATGCGAGCGGTACGAACACACAAAAGAGAAGTTTATTTTGAAAATTAGAGATGGCACATACAAATTTTCTTAGAACGGCAAAAGAATACCGCATATAAGTAGATATAGCGGACTCATGTGTCAAAACTGGTTTAAAGGTTTTTGGATGCACAAGTAGTGATCATACTTAGTGCAAAATGAAGGCTAGCAAAAGATTGAGAAGCGACCAACCAAGAAACGAATAATCTCATAAGCGAGCATTAAGCATAATTAACACCGAATAATGCACCGCAAGTAGGATATAATTTCATTGCATGATTATTGACTTTCATGCTTGCATAGGGAATCAAAAACCTTAACACCAATATTCTTACTAAAGCATAATTACTCATCAACATGACTCACATATCACATCATCATATCTCAAAACTATTACTAAGAATCAAGTTTATTTTGTCCAATGATCTTTATGAAAGTTTTTACTATATCCTTCTTGGATATCTATCACTTTGGGACTAATTTTCATGTGTTGCTTTTGATAAGCTCAAACAAGTATAAGTGAAGATCATGAGCATAATTTTTCTTTCTCTCAAATTAATTTAAGTGAAGCAAGAGAGAATTTCTTGAAAATTTTACTAACTCTCAAATAAATCTAAGTGAAGTGTCGGTGTCAAAACCGGCGGATCTCGGGTAGGGGGTCCCGAACTGTGCGTCTAGGCCGGATGGTAATAGGAGGCAGGGGACACAATGTTTTACCCAGGTTCAGGCCCTCTTGATGAAGGTAAAACCCTACGTCCTGCTTGATTAATATTGATGATGTGGGTAGTACAAGAGTAGATCTACCACGAGATCAGAGAGGCTAAACCCTAGAAGCTAGCCTATGGTATGATTGTATGTTATGGTTGTTGTCGTCCTACGGACTAAAACCCTTCGGTTTATATACACACCAGAGAGGGTTAGGGTTACACAAGGTTGGTTACAAAGGAGGAGATATCCATATCCGTATTGCCTAGCTTGCCTTCCACGCTAAGTAGAGTCCCATCCGGACACGAGACGAAGTCTTCAATCTTGTATCTCCATAGTCTAACAGTCCAGCCAATGGAGATAGTCCAGCTGTCCGGAGACCCCCTAATCGAGGACTCCCTCAGTAGCCCCTGAACCAGGCTTCAATGACGATGAGTCCGGCGCGCAGTATTGTCTTCGCATTGCAAGGCGGGTTCCTTCTCCGAATACATCACAGAAGAATTTGAATACGAGGATAGTGTCCGACCCTGGAAAATAAGTTCCACATACCGCCGTAGAGAGAATAATATTTTCGCAAATCCAATTTGCTGACTTGTTTTGGCAGCATGACGTTATGTCATGGCCCGGTGATTATTCGAACCGTTTTTCTTCAACCAACTCCACACATAACGCGAGGCGGTTTCTTGACACGTCTTGTCAAAGCAGAGATCGTGTTCCCCCAATTACTGGATTCTCATTAATGCGGTCGTGGGTAACCCAACCATGTCTAGGACTCCTAGATTATAGGCAAGTCCCAAACGGCTACGGAGAGGACGCTTGATATTCACCCTCTTTATAAAGGGACAAGGTTTTCGCTTTTTCCCTCTCGTGCTCAATTGAACCCTTCCCCCGCCTCGAGTTCCAACACCCAAAGCCCAGGTTAGGTGCTCCGGATCTTCAATCATGTCCGGATCCAGCCTTCAAGGCCGATGGATGCCCTCCTCCGTGACGGAAGAGGACATCAAGAAGTTAAGGGAGGCCAGATACCTGACCGCCGAGGTTTCACATCGGCTACCTGCTCGAGGGCAGGTCGTCCCTACTCCCGAACCCAACGAGAATGTTGTGTTCGTCTCCCACTTCCTCCGGGGCCTAGGCCTCACTCTGGATCCCTTCGTCAAGGGTTTGATGTTCTATTATGGGCTAGATTTCCATGATCTAGCTCCGGACTCCTTTCTCCACATCTCGACATTTATTGTCGTGTGTGACACCTTCCTCCGCATTACCCCTCACTTCGGCATGTGGCTCAAGACCTTTGAAGTGAAGCCGAAGATGATCGAGGGGCAACATGCAGCGTGCGGAGGTGCATCAATAGGCAAGATGGCAGGAGCTCCATGGCCAAAAGGTTCCTTTCTAGAGGTGTCCGAATTAGGGCAACGGGAGTGGTTTTACGTCACGGCTCCCAGAAGTGCCAAGTGGGCGGCTGCCCCCGCTTTCCGCTCGGGCCCCCACCACAACTAATGTCATGGATTAGCAGAGGTCTCAGCTGGGGTCCATTCAAGGACGTGCCTATACTGCAAAGCCGCATTCGAGATCTCTTCGAGGGAGATTTTAATTTGGTCGTGGTAATACAAGTTATGCTGGTTCGTCAAGTCCAGCCTTGCAAACGCCGGCCCCTTCGCTTGTGGGAGTTCAACCTAGAAGGACCGCGTGCCATTCAAAATTTCCTCGGCCTGACGCACAAGGATATGTACAAGTCATTATTCGGACCTCAAATAGAGTGTCCGGATACTACCGAGGACGTGGGCCTGAGCAGTAACCGCGCCGCCGAACAAGTAAGAAATCCTCTAGCCGAACACACTGTCTTTTATTCATCATGAAGTTATTTCTGAGAGTTCGCTCTTTGACCAGGACTCGCTAACAAAGGCAAAGATGATTTGGTGTTTGGCCCCCCTCCCTGAGGGTTTGGAAAATCCGGTATTGGAAAAGATGCTCGAGCTCGCACCTTGCTCGGAGCCCTCGAAGGAAGATACGGGGGGATAATATGGGCGGACGCGGCCCCCATCGCTGCCAGTTCCAACCGAGGGAATGAGCGTCTCCATGAAGGAGGATAACTGGGGGAGGAAAAGGACTGCTTCCGAGGATACGGAAGCCGAGGCCTCCAAACGGGAGAAGAAGTCTCCCACAAAGGGTCCCGCCTCGGGGGGTGCTTTTGTCGCACAAAGTCCGCGGGGGGGTCAGCCCTCCAACGAGTCGTAAGTGATCCCAAAATACTTTAATAGTGAAGGTATACTATCTTTTTCTGAGAAAATAACCACCGCATATATCTTACAGTTCGGGCCTTAGCCCCTCTCAGCTGAGCTCGTCTTCGGGGGATCTTCTTCCAGAGATGATGGAGAGCGAAACGCCTCCCCCGGACTCCTCCGCTCAAGAAGTGGGCGACCCCAAAGTGTCGTCACGGAGGGCCTCTCCGGATCCGGTGAGGCCAGAAGATAATCCCATAGACCCCCGAAGTCCCCAGTGTCCGGCTCCCGAAGAGAGCAAACAAAAGAGTCTGGCACCGTCTGGTATGCGGTCGGACGTTCTGAGGGAGCTGGTGGGCGAGCGGCCATCTCAGAAGAACACCGTACGCTGATGGGTACGGTGATGGAAAGAATTTCTTCCGCCGAAAGCGGATTACATGAAGCCTTTATGAGTCTACTGACAGGCTTTGAGGTACGTGATAGTACCGCACATGTTAGATGTGCCCTGTGTAGATAGTAGCCCCTGAGAGTCTGGTTGTCGACGAGAATGGCGGCGAACAGAGGATCATAGTCCCGGGCAATAACCAGACTGTCTTTATGTGCAGGCGGTGGAAGCTCCAGTGGCTAGCCGGACTATTGGGTTTGCCGAATTAAAATGGCAACTGGATGCGGCAGATGCCGACATCGAGCTTGTTAACAAGAGGCTTGACGAGGCACAGGGTAAGTGTTATTATCTGGTGAACGCCACATAGTAAGAGCAGCATGATGCCAGTATCTTTAATATGTTGTGACTGTAGATGGAGCTGCCATCGTGGAAACCTTGCGGGCAGAACTTGCCCGAGCCAAAGAACAAGCGAGGGTTAGTAATGCGGCTGCTTTGAAGGCGGCCGAAGAGTTGAAAGCTGAGAAGGCTTGTCAGGACCCCGACTCAATGTCACATCGATCTAGCCTGTAACACCTCATATCACTTTGCGGCCTCACGCACGGTATTCCCACGGGTGTCGCCTTACCTTTGCCCGAGACCGTTTGCGCCTTTTGGCTCATGTATATGATGATGTCGCTAGCATCCATATGATAAGGAGCCCGGGCTAACATGACTAGTCGTAAACCCAAAGCGGCACAGACTTACAGGGACAGGCATCCATGACCCATCATCGGACGTGTCGGTCATCAGCAAGTGGGTCCGGGCTGTAGCACTGGGCTAGCAGGACTCCGGTAAACCGGGCTGTAGCGGGCTAACAGGGCTCCGGTACTCAATGCGTGACATTTCCCCGAAGGGACAGACACAGGAACAAAGAAGGACACATGCCAGCCAGCCTAAGTGTTCCGGAGCAGTAGCAAGCTACCATGGCTCAATGGAAACACTAGGAGACATTTCCCGGTAAGAGAGGCTACTAAAGATAAACAACTAGATAGTCAGATCCCACACATACCAAGCATTTCAATCATACACACAATATGCTCGATATGTGCAAATACAACAAGGCATCACACCATGACTCTACGACACAAGTACTTTATTTAAAGGCTCAGAGAGCCATACATAACATACATACAAGTACGGGTCACACGACCCACATTCAAGTCATACGGTCATACAAACGAGCAGCGGAAGTAACTTGTCTGAGTACAGACAACTAGTAAAATAAAAGAGGCTTGGAAAGCCTAGCTATACTACGTGGACCTTCACAAGCTCAGGATCACCACCTGGGCCTTAGTCTACTCGTCGATGTCAACGTCTACGAAGAACCCATCAGAAGGGGTTGCAGCGCCTTCTATAAAATGTAAATTATAGCAACATGAGTACAAAGGTACCCAGCAAGACTTACGTCAGATCCTACATACATGCACATTATCAAGAAGGGTTGGTGGAGTTATTGCAGCAAGCCAGCTTTGACTCTTGGCTAAACTATCCTACGAGACTCCAACTTGAAATGGTTTTGCGCACACGAGTCCACTACTCACCACTTCAATACACCACCGAGGATCCACCTCCGTCATCCTACGGAAGAGCCATCCTCGGCACTCACGCTTATCTTGAGATTTTTAGTAGTATCCATTCACTTGTCTATGAACTGTATAAGCAACCAAGTAGTCCTTCACCGCGGACGCGGCTATTCGAATAGATCATGATAACCCTGCAGGGGTGTACTTCTTCATACATGTTTCCACCACTTAGCGTCTGCACACGACATGTGCTCGGCAGACTTCAAGCGAAAGCCGACGTGGGTGTAGACCACGACCTACCTAAACACCTAAGTCTCTAGTCCAGGTTTATCGCCTATCCAGGTTCCATCCGCAGGGAGTCCGGCCGAGGTTTCCCATACGGCCCCGAACGATGTGTACAGGGTTCCCGAGATACCTAACGGGTATTCGGTACACCGTGCCACGTACCTACCGCATTCACAGCCCACCCCGCGGGTCAGCGCTGTCCACGGCCTCCAGTAAGCTACAAACACCCAGAAACTACTTGGCAACTTCCTGGACAGAGGACTAGGGTGAATAAGAAGTCGAGCGGGGTCATATTTCAGGGCCCAATGCATGATAGTAGCTGAATCTTAAATCACGCATACAGATCTCAGTTCTTAAGGTCGGCTTCAATGAAACAACCCACCATGTACTCCTACATGGCCTCTCATCGATACCTTTACCAAATCGTGTTCACCACATCACTCTCATTACCGACATGATCATTTCACTCTAGCCCATCACCCAGATGAACCAGACCTGACACGACTCTAAGCATAGCAGGCATAGCAAGGTAGGAACAACACATACATATGGCTCAATCAATTCCTACACATGCTAGTGGGTTTCATCTAATTACTGTGGCAATGACAGGTCATGCAGAGGAAATGGGTTCAACTACCGTAGCACACAGCAGTTTAAAACGCGTTGTCTTAATGCAGTAAAAGAGAGAAAGAGCGAGAACATGGATTGTATTGATATGATCAAATGGTTGGTTGCTTGCCTGATGGATCGATGCACGGATACGGTTCTTCGCTAGGGTAATCACGGTACTCCTCAGAGGCAGAACCTGCCGCAAAGAACACCGATACACAACCATCACCAAACAATGTGCGACAATATGATGCACGCATGAAACATGGCAATATGAGTGTGTTGGGCTAATGCAACTAAAACCAGATGGGTTTGAATCAATTTGAACCAAAGATTCAAATTTCAAACTCATAAATGGCCCTTTAAAGTGTTTTATCTTGTTCTGCACTAAACCTCAAGTTAGCTTGTTTAAACATGCATGAAACTACTACAGATGGATAGATTGAATTTTTCTGATCATTTTTCATATATAATTTGTTTGATTTGGAGCTACGGTTGAATTTATATGAATTTTTGAAGTTTGGGTTATTTCCTGGAATTTATAAATCATTTTAGATTTATTTTAATTTCAAAAAAGGTTTACTGCGTCAGCATGAGGTCATGCTGACCTCAGCAAGACAACAGACCCGGTCCAGGTCAAACCTGACGCGTGGGTCCAGGGTGTCAGTGGCTAATTAACTAATTTAATTTAGTTTAAACTAATCTGGATAATTAGCAGAAGGGGGCCCCACCTGTCATTGACTCAACAGAGTCAACCAGGGCCCACCCGTGGTCAAAGTCAAAACGGCTGCACCGGCGTTTAGCCGCCGGCGAGCCCGACGCGGCGGCGGAAGTGGTTTTGGCCGTTCCGGCCACCAAATGGGGCGCGGAAGGCATCTACGTGGAGCTGGGGATGAACCACAGCTCTTGGTGGAGCGAGTTGAGGTCGGGGTGGCCGGAGTTGGCGCCGGCGACGACCTAGGCGGTCACCGGAGTTCGGGTGAAGGCGAACTCGGAGCTAGGGTGTGCGGTGAGGTGCGGGGAGTGCACGGTTGGACTCAACGCAACGTGGTGAGTGCGTTGGACACCGTGAGGTGGCCGGAGGATGGACGGGAGCACGTCGGCGACGAGATCCACGACAGTGCATGCGGGTGATCTTCGTGCGGTGGCTACACGGTTCGGGGGTGAGAGAGGAAGGGTAGGAGGGGTAGCTAGGCTCACAGAGCACCCGTAGAGGCCACCGGCGGGGTCGGGGACGAGCTGATGCGGTGACGGCGTTGAAGGGGATCTCCGGCGATGGCGGACTCGGGCGAGGTCGGTGCGGTGGACTCGGGCCTTGCGAGCACACGGGGCTCGGGTAGCTCGACGAAGTGGACGGCGGCGGAGCTCCCGGACACGACGAGACGACGCACGGGCGGCGGGGAGCGCGGCTACGGCGATGGAGCGGCGGCGGTGGTGTCGGCCATGGCTGGGGAGCGCGAGGGGGAGGAGCTGGAGAGGAGAGGGGACGTCTGGGGGGTTCGGGGGAGATAGAGGGGTCGATCCACGGCGTTAGCCGAGCGAGTGGAGCGGCGAGGCGGCGAGCAGGTGCGTGGCACCCATGCGGTGCTCGCCGTCGAGCACCTGCCTGCCTGCCTGGCCGGGCAAGCAGCTCGCTGGCGCGGCGCTGGGCTGGGCCGGCAGGTGGGCCGGGTTGCAGGCGCCAGGTAAGTTTTCCTTTCTGTTTTTTTCTTTTTCTATTTTTTTGCAACTTTGTTGAATTATTAAAAATACCTAGGCAACTACTAAAATCACCAAACTGCTTCTGGTCCATAGTTGGATTATTTCCAACATGAAACATTTTAGTTTAGGAATATTTGAGCATTTGAAATATTTTATATAATTTTAAATGCCCAAATTCAAATACTTATCATTTAATTCAAAGACCCTAAGATGACCTAGAAAATTGTGCAACACTTTTGGCAGAGGTTCTGAACCAAGACAAAAATGATGGACATTTTAGAAGCGCATTTCAGGTTCATTGAAAAAGTTTTTAGTAAACCCTAGTTGGTTTCAGAGGGGGCTGGGGGTTCTGACATCCCCATTTCAAGTTTCTGGTGAAAGGATAGACATGATGCAACACTCTAATGCATGAACTAGCTAGGGTGTGACAACTCACCCCCACTCAAAAGAATCTCGTCCCGAGATTTGGGTTCCTCCGGGAAGAAGGCAGGATACTCGAGTCGAAGACGATCCTCCCTTTCCCAAGTTGCTTCAGTCTCAGAGTGGTGCGACCATTGAACCTTGAGAAACTTCATATTATGACGTCGAGTGGTACGCTCAGCTTGATCGAGGATACGAACGGGGTACTCTGGATACGTGAGATTATCTTGGAGATCAAGCGTTTCGTGGTCTACTCCACGGATAGGATCCGAGAAGCAACGCCTGAGTTGAGAAACGTGGAAGACGTCGTGGACTCTGGAGAGATGTGGAGGTAGTTCCAATTGGTAGGCAACTTCTCCTCATTTTGCGAGAATGCGAAAAGGTCCAATGTAACGAGGAGCCAATTTGCCCTTGATACCGAAGCGATGGGTTCCCTTCAGAGGAGTAACCCGAAGGTAAGCCTTCTCGTCAACCTCAAAAGTCATAGCCTTATGTTTTCGGTCATATTGACTCTTTTGACGAGATTGGGCTGTTTTCAACTTTTCACGAACGATGCGAACTTGCTCTTCTGCTTCCTGAATCATATCCGGGCCAAAGAATTGTCTTTCCCTGGTTTCTGACCAGTTAAGAGGCGTTCGACACCTTCGTCCATAGAGAACTTCAAAAGGGGCCTTACCCAAGCTAGATTGATAGCTGTTGTTATAAGCGAATTCGGCAAATGGAAGGCACTTCTCCCAATCCATTCCGAATGAGATAACAGAGGCTCGAAGCATGTCTTCTAGAATCTGGTTGGCGCGTTCCACTTGACCACTTGATTGAGGGTGGAAAGCGGTACTAAAAGAAAGGCGGGTTCCCATAGCATTTTGGAAACTTTCCCAAAATCGAGAGGTGAAAAGACTTCCTCGATCCGAGTTAATTTCCAAAGGAACACCATGGAGAGACACTATTCGGGAGATGTACAAGTCTGCTAACTGACTAGCAGTTATACTCTCACGAACAGGTAAGAAATGGGCCACTTTGGAAAGATGGTCGATAACGACGAAGATAGCGTTATTCCCTCTCTTGGTCCTGGGAAAACCGGTAATGAAGTCCATACCAATTTTATCCCATTTCCATTCAGGAATAGCTAGGGGTTGAAGGGTGCCAGTAGGCCGTTGATGCTCTGCTTTTACACGACGGCAGACGCCGTAATTAGCAATATACTGAGCAATTTCTCTCTTCATCCTAGTCCACCAGAACCTCTGGCGTAGGTCCTGATACATCTTGGTACTACCGGGATGAATGGTGAGAGGAGATTCATGAGCCTCCTTAAGGATCAACTGCCGTAGATGCTGGTTCTTGGGAACCACTAAACGGTTCTCAAAGTACACAACACCATGATCATTTGTGGAGAAACATCTAGCACCTCCGCTAGGAATGTTCTCCTTGATCTTAGATATTCCCTTATCTCGCTTTTGGGCAGTGATGATTTGATCCGTAAGAGTAGGTTTCGCCACCAAGGTGGAAAGAAATCCTTGAGGAACAATGTGAAGGTTAAGCTTCCGAAATTCCTCATGGAGAAGCGGTTGACTTTGTTGTAACATCAGGTTGTTACAATAAGATTTACGACTTAGCGCATCAGCCATGACGTTGGCTTTCCCTGGGGTGTAAGTTATTCCTAAGTCGAAATCTGTGATCAACTCGACCCAACGTCTTTGCCTGAGATTTAAATCCGGTTGGGTGAATATATACTTCAGACTTTGGTGATCAGTGTAGATTTCGCAACGATTACCGAGAAGGTAATGTCGCCATGTTTTGAGTGCACGGACTACAGCTGCAAGCTCTAGATCATGAGTGGGGTAGTTTTCCTCATGTGGGTGTAATTACCGTGAAGCATAAGCAATTACGTGTCGATCTTGCATGAGAATACAGCCTAGTCCTTGTCGCGAGGCATCGCAGTAGATAACAAAATCCTTGGAAAAATCCGGTGGTACCAGTACGAGAGCAGAGGTTAAGTGTCTCTTCAGTTCCTGGAAACTGTGCTCACATTGTGGGGTCCACTCGAACTTTTTATCTTTCTTGAGGAGTTCAGTTAGAGGTTTGGCAACTTTGGAGAAATTCTCGACAAAGCGACGGCAATAGCTCGCTAGGCCAAGGAAACTCCGAACTTGCTTGACCGATTCAGGTGGAGTCCAATTAAGGACGGCTTGAACTCGCTCAGGGTTAACAGCAATACCTTTACCAGAAATTACATGTCCAAGATAGGTCACTTCTGACAACCAGAATTCACATTTAGAAAATTTGGCATAAAGGCGATGCTCTTGAAGTTTCTTCAACACTAGCCTTAGGTGTTCGGCATGTTCTTCCTCGTTCTTGGAGTAGATGAGTATATCATCGAGGTAAACCACGACGAATTTATCCAAATACTCCATGAAGATTGAGTTCATCAACCGAGAGAAGGTGGCTGGAGCGTTGGTTAAACCGAAGGACATGACGGTGTACTCGTATTGGCCATAACGAGTAACAAAGGCCGTTTTCGGAATGTCCCCGTTTCTGATTTTGATTTGATGGTAGCCCAACCTCAAATCCATTTTAGAGAAGACTGAGGATCCAGCGAGCTGATCATACAGGTCGTTGATCCTGGGGAGCGGATACTTGTTCTTAATTGTGACCAAGTTGACAGGTCGATAATCTACAACCATCCGGTCTGTACCATCCTTCTTCTTGACGAAGAGGACGGGGCAAGCCCAAGGAGATGAACTAGGTCGGATGAAACCCTTTTTCAAGGACTCATCGAGTTGTTTCTTAAGCTCGGCTAGTTCAAAAGATGCCATCTTGTAGGGTCTTCTGGAAATCGGGACAGTTCCTGGAATGAGATCTATCACGAATTCGACATCTCTGTCAGGTGGAACACCTGGCAATTCCTCTGGGAAGACATCGGGAAAGTCACGGACTACCGGAACGTCCTCAAGGTCTAGCAAAGGGCTGGCGTTAAGAGAATATAACTGTCGCTTGGCTATTCGGGTCAAGACATTGACTATCTTCCCCGAAGGATGGGTGAGTTGAACAGTCCTAGAAAAGCAATCAATTTTGGCATGATGGGCTGACATCCAGTCCATACCCAAGATGATATTAATATCCGAAGATTTGAGGGCTATCAAAGATGCGAGAAAAACAAGTTTGTTGACTTGAATTTCATTTCCATGGCTTACTCTAGAAGTTTGCCATTTGGATCCCGGAGTTTGAATTACCATAGAGGTGGGCATCTCACAGAATGTGGTGTTATGCAGACGAGCATAGCTCTCGGATATAAATGAATGAGATGCTCCTGTATCGAAAAGAACAGATGCCGGGTGGCAATTAACAAGGAGCGTACCGAGAACGACGTTGGGATCTTCTTGAGCCTCTTCCGCAGAAACACAATTAACATGGCCACGAGCAGTGGTGGCCGGCTTGGCATGGAACACTTTCCCTGTCGGCTTGCCGCGGCCAACAGTTTTTGCTGTCTCGTTGGGGTTGGTTTGGGGACACTTGCGCATATAGTGGCCTGATTCCCCACACTTGAAACAAGTCACGTAACTAGTACGTGGAGGAGCATTGTTGGTTGGACCACCATAGGGCTTGGCTGGTGCATATGGCTGAGCTGGGCGAGGCGCCTGGAAGGATGGCCTTGGTGTGAACCTGGGTGGCAGGGCAGTGTTAGGCACCCACACGCGGCGCTTCTGAGGACCAGCACCGGATGAGGAACCCACGTCACGGCCATGCTTGCGTGTTGCTTCATAATCAGTCTGACCAGTCTCAGCACTGATGGCTTTGTTAACAAGCTTCTGAAAAGATGTGCACTCATGCAGACGGAGGTCACGACGAAGCTCGGGACTAAGCCCCTTACGGAACCTTGCCTGCTTCTTGGCATCAGTAGAAACTTCCTTCGTTGCATAACAGGCAAGGTTACCAAACTCCCTGCTGTAAGCGTCAACAGAGAGTCGACCTTGAGTGAAACTACAGAACTCCTCACGTTTACGGTCCATGAGACCCTCCGGAATGTGATGTTCACGGAAAGCCTCGCTGAATTCAGCCCAAGTAGTGACGTGGCCCGCTGGGCGCATAGCTTCATAATTCTCCCACCAGAGACTGGCGGGGCCTTCAAGATGATATGCAGCAAAGGTGACCTTGTCAGCCTCAGCTACTAGCGCAGAACGCAGTTTGTGAGAAATACTGTGAAGCCAGTCATCAGCGTCGAGAGGCTCGACGGAGTGGTGGAACGTGGGTGGATGTAACTTGATGAAATCACTGAGTGACACCAAGTTAGTCCTCTGATGGTGTGCTGTGTTCTGTTCAATACGCTCCAACAAACGGTTGGTCTCCCGCTTTTTTCTCTCAGCCTCTAGCATAACTTCTGCCAGAAAGGGAGGGTGAGGCAGATTTGTATCCCCAACTCTGCTGCCTTCGGCCTGCTCTGGGGGAGCAGGGTTGTTGCGGGTGTTGACCATCCTAGGAAAAACAAGACAATGGTTTAGTCCAACATGACAAGATTCCGACATAGAGTGTAGAATGTAATGGACAACTCAGAATGCAAGATGATCATCCGTATGACATGGTAGATACAGAAACTACTTCTTTTATTCCATCGTCATACACACCATACGAGGTTTAGTACAAGACCAACAAGTACTATTACGGTGAGAGGAGGATTACATATCATCGGAGGCATCCCAAGCTCCTATACGTTATTTTTCCTACACCCCCGGAATTACTACACGCTAAGTCATATTCCACAAGTCACGCAGGACGGTGGAAATACAACTATTACAATACCTAGTGGATCTACTACTATCTCAGTCATCTCCGTAGTAGTTCTCATAGAAGTCTCCTCCTAGCCTGGAAGTTCAACATGAGCATCCGGAAACAAACGGTCCTGAGGAGCCTGTGGACCAAAAGGGCTAGGGTGAGGTCTTGGACCAACAAACGGTGGCCTGCGAGGACCACAAGGTGGGGTGATGCCTCCCACATCACGCCAATCCATCATGTCCGGCAGAGCAGACCTAACAGGATACAGATCTCTCATATCCATGCATCCAGCTTGCACAGCCGGTGCAAACCGAGTCAAGGTGGCCCAATGATCGGCGCGAGTGTTAAAAAGCTCCATTCTCAAGGCCCGATTCTCTCAGTCCTTTTCCTCGAGCAACTCAGCAGTGGTGCGAGTTAGTGAGTCCTCCTGACTGGGGTCAGCATAGATAGCCCGGAGATAACCGTGCGCTCCAGGAAGTGAAGCCGGCATATACCGGAAGTCGGTGTTGCGAAGCAGGCCAGTCCCGACTCGCATGATGGTCATCATAGAATAAGCCGCATCTTGCACATCCATCTCAATAGTAACACCGAGCCCATAGGAACAGTGAAGAGCCTCGGTAGAACCAGGATAAGAGGGAAATATCCGGACGGTGCAAAGATACTGGCTTTGGTTAAAATCTCGAAACTGCTCTTCGACCGTGTATTTGGGATACCAACGGTAACCCATCTCGATCATCACTCGGACTAACATGGCCGTATGACCAGTCACACCAATGCATCGGGTCAGGCGAACCACTTGATTTTGGTCGCGAGTGGCCATCTGAAAGCACAACCATAATGCAAAGGCATTAGAATTTCTAGCAAAATTTCGACAGCATAACGGCTGTAAATGCTCAAGAAGGGTTTGAGACATTTATCAAAAAAAATGCATAGACACTCAACAATATCATATCAAGGTTCTGGGTTCAACTTATCAGCATAACAAGGTAGTAGAACTGAACTAGGCTTGTAGTCATCAAACCTATAAGGTACTATTGATTCGTAACACGTGAACCTGATAGAGAGAGAAGATCCTAATCCTTAATCCCCGGTAGAAGAATGGACTGACTTAGATCAGAATGTCATGAGGTAAAGAAGTAAAAAGAGCCTTACGTACCATCCCACAATCAATTCCCCTACATATAACTAAAGCATTTCTAGACTCAACATCGACCAGTTTGGCTTGGAGAACCTACAGGCAGTCCGGCTTTGATGCCAACGCTGTCAGGACCCCGACTCAATGTCACATCGATCTACCCTGTAACACCTCATATCACTTTGCGGACTCACGCACGGTATTCCCATGGGTGTCGCCTTAACTTTGCCCGGGACCGTTTGCGCCTTTTGGCTCACGTATATGATGATGTTGCTAGCATCCATATGATAAGGAGCCCGGGCTGACATGACTAGTCATAAACCCAAAGTGGCACAGACTTACAGGGACATGCATCCATGACCCAGCATCGAACGTGTCGGTCATCAGCAAGTGGGTCCGGGCTGTAGCACTAGGCTAGCAGGACTCCAGTAAACCGGGCTGTAGCGGGCTAACAGGGCTCCGGTACTCAATGTGTGACATTTCCCCGAAGGGACAGACACAGGAACGAAGAAGGACACATGCCGGCCAGCCTAAGTGTTCCGGAGCAGTAGCAAGCTACCATGGCTCAATGGAAACACTAGGAGACATTTCCCGGTAAGAGAGACTACTAAAGATAAACAACTAGATAGTCAGATCCCACACATACCAAGCATTTCAATCATACACACAATATGCTCGATATGTGCAAATACAACAAGGCATCACAACATGACTCTACGACACAAGTACTTTATTTAAAGGCTCAGAGAGCCATACATAACATACATACAAGTACGGGTGACACGACCCACATTCAAGTCATACAGTCATACAAACCAGCAGCGGAAGTAACTTGTCTGAGTACAGACAACTAGTAAAATAAAAGAGGCTTGGAAAGCCTAGCTATACTACGTGGACCTTCACAAGCTCAGGATCACCACCTGGGCCTTAGTCTACTCGTCGATGTCAACGTCTACGAAGAACCCATCAGAAGGGGTTGCAGCGCCTTCTGTAAAATGTAAATTATAGCAACATGAGTACAAAGGTACCCAGCAAGACTTACGTCAGATCCTACATACATGCACATTATCAAGAAGGGTTGGTGGAGTTATTGCAGCAAGCCAGCTTTGACTCTTGGCTAAACTATCCTACCAGACTCCAACTTGAAATGGTTTTGCACACACGAGTCCCCTACTCACCACTTCAATACACCACCGAGGATCCACCTCCGTCATCCTACGGAAGAGCCATCCTCGGCACTCACGCTTATCTTGAGATTTTTAGTAGTATCCATTCACTTGTCTATGAACTGTATAAGCAACCAAGTAGTCCTTTACCGCGGACGCGGCTATTCGAATAGATCATGTTAACCCTGCAGGGGTGTACTTCTTCATACATGTTTCCACCACTTAGCGTCTGCACACGACATGTGCTCGGCAGACTTCAAGCGAAAGCCGACGTGGGTGTAGACCACGACCTACCTAAACACCTAAGTCTCTAGTCCAGGTTTATCGCCTATCCAGGTTCCATCCGCAGGGAGTCCGGCCGAGGTTTCCCATACGGCCCCGAACGATGTGTACAGGGTTCCCGAGATACCTAACGGGTATTCGGTACACCGTGCCACGTACCTACCGCATCACAGCCCACCCCGCGGGTCAGCGCTGTCCACGGCCTCCAGTAAGCTACAAACACCAGAAACTACTTGCAACTCCTGGACAGAGGACTAGGGTGAATAAGAAGTCGAGCGGGGTCATATTTTAGGGCCCAATGCATGGTAGTAGCTGAATCTTAAATCACGCATACAGATCTCAGTTCTTAAGGTCGGCTTCAATGAAACAACCCACCATGTACTCCTACATGGCCTCTCATCGATACCTTTACCAAATCGTGTTCACCACATCACTCTCATTACCGACATGATCATTTCACTCTAGCCCATCACCCAGATGAACCAGACCTGACACGACTCTAAGCATAGCAGGCATAGCAAGGTAGGAACAACACGTACATATGGCTCAATCAATTCCTACACATGCTAGTGGGTTTCATCTAATTACTGTGGCAATGACAGGTCATGCAGAGGAAATGGGTTCAACTACCGTAGCACACAGCAGTTTAAAACGCGTTGTCTTAATGCAGTAAAAGAGAGCAAGAGCGAGAACATGGGATTGTATCGATATGATCAAATGGTTGGTTGCTTGCCTGATGGATCGATGCACGGATACGGTTCTTCGCTAGGGTAATCACGGTACTCCTCGGAGGCAGAACCTGCCGCAAAGAACACCGATACACAACCATCACCAAACAATGTGCGACAATATGATGCATGCATGAAACATGGCAATATGAGTGTGTTGGGCTAATGCAACTAAAACCAGATGGATTTGAATCAATTTGAACCAAAGATTCAAATTTCAAACTCATAAATGGCCCTTTAAAGTGTTTTATCTTGTTCTGCACTAAACCTCAAGTTAGCTTGTTTAAACATGCATGAAACTAGTACAGATGGATAGATTGGATTTTTCTGACCATTTTTCATATATAATTTGTTTGATTTGGAGCTATGGTTGAATTTATATGAATTTTTGAAGTTTGGGTTATTTCCTGGAATTTATAAATTATTTTAGATTTATTTTAATTTCAGAAAAGGTTTACTGCGTCAGCATGAGGTCATGCTGACCTCAGCAAGTCAACAGACCCGGTCCAGGTCAAACCTGACGCGTGGGTCCAGGGTGTCAGTGGCTAATTAACTAATTTAATTTAGTTTAAACTAATCTGGATAATTAGCAGAAGGGGGCCCCACCTGTCATTGACTCAACAGAGTCAACCAGGGCCCACCCGTGGTCAAAGTCAAAACGGCTGCACCGACGTTTAGCCGCCGGCGAGCCCGACGCGGCGGCGGAAGTGGTTTTGGCCGTTCCGGCCACCAAATGGGGCGCGGAAGGCATCTACGTGGAGCTGGGGACGAACCGCGGCTCTTGGTGGAGCGAGTTGAGGTCGGGGTGGCCGGAGTTGGCGCTGGCGACGACCTAGGCGGTCACCGGAGTTCGGGGTAAGGCGAACTCGGAGCTAGGGTGTGCGGTGAGGTGCGGGGAGTGCACGGTTGGACTCAACGCAACGTGGTGAGTGCGTTGGACACCGTGAGGTGGCCGGAGGATGGACGGGAGCACGTCGGCGATGAGATCCACGGCGGTGCGTGTGGGTGATCTTCGTGCGGTGGCTACACGGCTCGGGGGCGAGAGAGGAAGGGTAGGAGGGGTAGCTAGGCTCACAGAGCACCCGTAGAGGCCACCGGCGGGGTCGGGGACGAGCTGATGCGGTGACGGTGTTGAAGGGGATCTCCGGCGATGGCGGACTCGGGCGAGGTCGGTGCGGTGGACTCGGGCCTTGCGAGCACACGGGGCTCGGGTAGCTCGACGAAGTGGACGGCGGTGGAGCTCCTGGACACGACGAGACGACGCACGGGCGGCGAGGAGCGCAG